>NC_068988.1:96825888-96832217 GCF_001194135.2 Octopus bimaculoides
CACACACACACACACACACACACACACACACACGCACACACCTTATCGCTCGATCATAGACTGGTGAACGCTGGCACTTTTTCTGTGTGGGCGGTGGAGTGCATGCATTTGGCTTTGGGGGCGGCTTTTCTTTCTTTCTATTTTTTTTTCCTACTTCGATGCTCTGTTGATTCGTTTTTATCTCTGGTTTACTGTTTGAAACATCTCTTGTCTTAATTAACAAATAATAATAATAATAATAATAATAATAATAATAATAATAATAATAATAATGATGATGATGGTGATGGTGATGATGGTGATGATGATGATGGTGATGATGATGATGATGATCCAACTGAAAGATTCTTGCAAGTCTTCCTTTATTTGCTTTACTTGTTAAGATTTAAAGAAAGAAGAAAAAGAATGAAAAGAAGTGCAAAAAGCGGAAGAAATACCAACAAACTCCTCAATGGTCGTCTATTATCAAATCTGTTCTTATCATAGAAATAACGAAACACACACAACAGAACAAAAAAAAGCCAACAACGAAGCTGTCACAAAAACAGTAACGACCAATACAAAACAAAATCTAAAAAGAAAACAAAAAATAAAAATAAAATGAAGCAACAAAACGTTTTTAGTGTTTTTCGTTTCCGCCAGTCAACAGCTGACGGTCAGGTTTTCTCAAAGAAACACACAACCGATATCAGACGTCTTTCAAACCGTTTTATTTTGGCTGATTTTTTCCCAAACATTGAAGTTTCCTTTTGATATAATGTTTTCCTAACCTATTTTGTTTTAAACGTCCCCTAAGCATACTTAACTCAGCGAACCCTATTCTTTTTTATTTACTTTATAAAATTTTGGATAGTTTTATTTATTTGTGTTGTATGTTTGAATTTGTTATTTTTAGTTCTTATGATATTTATTGTCAACATAAGCGAAATGAATACGATATCGTTTTTGTTGCTCAGTTCGGTTGAGTTTGGTTTCATTTGGAGGAAGTAGAAGGCAGTGGGGTGAGGAGATCGAATACAGTAAATCTGTGGACACAAATGTCTTCGAGTATCGAGTTACGTCTTACGTTTCGACGTTCAAATTCTGTAGAGGTCAACTTTTCATCTATCCGAAGCCGATAAAGTACCATTCAACGTCTATGATTCGTGTCTTTCACTGTAAAATATGGCCGCCTTCTCACGTTACTTTTACATGTCTCCGAAGATGAGCGAATTATTAGCTTTATTCTTTGTTGGTCTTGAGGTGGTTTATTAGTAACATAAAACCCACGGTTACAGTAGAGGTAGGTAATACTAGAACCAAGACTCTGTACAGCTTTCCTCTCTTTAGCTTCTCCGATCTTTTCTGACTCTGAGTACTCTACTCCAGAATACACAGCGTTATGTCACAGTGAGTAATTTTGAGGAAGACGTTTCCAAGTAGACTGCTCTAGATTACTCTTTTTTAAGGTTGTCCTGACAGCGTCTTTGCATTTCCTCTTTGGTCCACCACGTAACCGAAAGCCAACTTCGAGTTCGCCAAAGAAGACCTGTTTAGGGAATCTAGAGTCGAGCATGCGTGCCACATGTCCACTCCACCGCAGCTGGAAATTACTTTGGAAAGTATTCATGCGTGACGTATTAGCTCCAAAGTTAATACCTACGTTCGAAATCAGTGGTGGGTGACGAAATCGTTAGAGCGTCGGACAAAATACCCTGTGCTATTTGGTCCGGCTCTTTATACTCAAATTCTGCTGGTGTCAACTTTACCTTTCTGCTATCGATAAAATAAAGTACCATGTTTTGGGCTGATTAACCAAATAGCTATTTTCTCATTTATTTTTGTCCTTATGCTCATAGTAGGAATTATCAAAGACGGTGTATGGCAAAAATCGGTGGAGCGACGGAGAAAATACTTTGTGCTATTAAAGCCCCTTTACATTCTAAGCTGAAACTCCGCAGTGCTCAACTTTACCTGCCATCCACAGAGATCGATCAAATATCAGTCAAGCGTAATGGCGTGACTTTGTGTTTGTTAGACATCGATATAAGTGGCCACATCCTCCCTGGCACCAGATATGTGGCCCTTGTATCTCTCTAAAATAATTCTTCTTGTTAATGCGGTTGCTTGTTTTAGTGTTTTGTTGTCTTTTCTTTTTAAAAATGTTCGGGTTGTCGCTGAATCCTAGATCACAGGCTTATGATCGAAACATTCTAGCCGTGACCATTCCCGCTGAATTTTCTTTTATATGTAACGAACACAAGTCCACATTATCTAACGAGTTCTTTCTCAAGACGATATGGTGTAGTTTGAGGGAGATTTGGCTGCTATTTCTAACAGATCATGCAACAAACTAGTCCCAGGCGCTGACTTTTGATTGCTTTGTTGATGTCGTTAATTGTATGCTCAGCATGGGAAAACATTTTAGCTAACTTTACGCGAATTTTCTCTCCCTTATATATATTTTTCTTGTTTTATTATTCCTATTTGTCTTTTCCTCCACCAACCACGACACCTCCTCTTTTTTTTTATAATACTAAAACGCAGTTTACTTCGACAAAACACAAAAATAATATCCCTGGATTATTATCTGTTTGTGTTGCTTGATCAGTTCTCACTCCTAAATAACTTGACACTACATTCAGCGATTCTGAAACGCATTACTCAACTAACATTTCTCTGCCACCATCGCTACTACAACCACCACCACCACCACCGCTGCTGCCACCACCGCCAATAATTACGTTATTATTACTTATACAGTAAATACATGTGTTGGTTTTAATGACAACAACGCCAGCGACGCTCCCGCCCGCGCCAATCATTCTATCTTTGACAATAGCAAAGTTTTCCACTATTTTCCCTGCTACAGAAATACACAACACCACTTTCAGAAACAACATTGAACGCTGGTTAACAAACAACTTGTCACACTGATGCCAGGCCTGCGCACTTAACAAGAATAATACGTCAAGAACCTTCCAGGACCCATAATTTTCCCGCATTGGATACTATAGGGATTCGCTCTCTCACAGACTTGACCTGAGGCTAAAAACTAAACAACCACAGCAACGACGATGAAACAGGTGGCGACAACCGTTTTATCCCGAAACAGTGTGAAGTGAACGTTTTAGTATTAAAAAGTAACTTAACGAATTTAGATAACACGAAAAGGACAGAAGATTGGGAGCTGGAAGAATCGTTTGTACGCCGGACAAAATTATTAGCAGGATTTCTTCCGGCTCTGTACGTTTTGAGCTCAAATCTCTCCGAGATCATCTTAGCCTTTTGTGCATTCGAGGTTGATAAAATTGAGTATCAATCAAGGACTGTGGTGGATGTAATCGTCTCCTTCCCTCAAAAATTACTAGTATTGAACCCTTCAAAAGATCGGGGTTCCGTTTTGAATGAATGTTGTGATCTCGATCATTTATACGGCTTGGGAGCCATGTAATCGGCCTTACGAGTCATCGGGTTCAGGAAAAGAAAGGTGGGGGGTGGGGGTGGCATAGACCAGCATGGACAAAAAATATTCAAAACAAGTAGAAATACAAAAACATTTGACTTAATCTCACCTTTGCTCAAACAATATCTAGCAACTTTTAATCCTCTTAAATCCTCTTAAACTTACAGACCACCAGTTGCAGTTAATTTTAAATCAAACTATAAAAAGTAGCTTCTTTGCTAATTTACATAAATAATAACTACAGTACAATAGAAGAAGCAACAGAGGGCGACTAAGTAGCTTATTGGTCCGTCAGTCGACGACCACCGAACTGGTGACTTTTGTACACGATCTCCAGTTCGGTTTCATAGAACCGACCGAGCGACCGTCGTAAATCCGGAATCTTTCTTTACTTCAGTCTGCAGTCTCGTCCAAATTCTTTTACTAGTTCCAACCATCGATGATATTGCAGTTTTCGTCATGTACTTAGTATCGTCATCTTCCGTGTTCAAAGTTAGCCGAATCGACTTGGCCTTTTATCCCTTCGGGAAGCCACTGCAGTCATAAGCCTGTGTGTTTGTGTATAACGTAGGCTAATCGGTTACCTTACCTCGTAGAATGTCCACGTGTTATTCGAATGTAGTATCATCTACTCTTCGCAGATATTTTACATTTTGATTAAAAGTACTGAAGAGCTGCACTCATTTGAAACCCAGCCTATTAATTTGCTCTAACTTGGGAGGAAGTATATAAAATGTTTGATATTATCTAGAAGTAGGATGGTACAGATTTCAAAGTTCATGTTTATAAAGCTAAACGCCTAAATACAGAAGTTTCGCAACTATATCCAAGTCTCGCAACTATAGCAGCAGGACAGGGAGGATTAGAGACTTAAAGACCCGAACCTTTGTCCTCCTGCACAGATATCCGCAGCACCAAATACCCTTGTCCAATGAGTCCACAGCTGCACTGACTCGTCCAAGTCTGCTTAGGACTTCAGACACGCAACTAATGCTGCTATGAATCTCAATGCTGGGGAAAGCGAAGCGATCAACGACTTCGATATTCTCATTCGCAACAGAAGCAGATGAGGTGGAGTCTTCCAAGAAGCCAACAAAGGGTTGGATCTCTGTCTTGGCCCAAGAGACTTTCAGGCCGAGTGATTCCACTTCCTCACTCAGTGAAATACAAAATAGAACACTAATAAAGATGGATAGACTAGAAATTCAATAGGAGAGTCATAAATGATCGTATCACATAACTGCTTTTCGCCCACATGCGTGATTTGAAACCAGGATAAAACACTAAGATATTGAGTACGGCGTTTTACACTGTCTACTGTGTTGATAAGGAAGGATACAGTACTAATAATTCGTATAGAAATAAACTTAATACTTTCCAGAAGAGAATAAATACAACGTTGTGAAGTTCATGCCTTTCCTAAGGGAATAAACATGTAAGAATAGGATTTTACATGCCGAGTCTAGACCGGAAGCACACTGGGAAAAACCAACAACATCGTAATCTTAGATCTCAGCAACTTAATTACAGAGAGAGAGAGAGAGAGAGAGAGAGAGAGAGAGAGAGAGAGAGAGAGAGAGAGAGGCGGAGGGAGAGAAGGAATGTGAGTGGTGGGTCTATGGGTAGTTCGGGTATACAATGTGTGGTGGTGGTGCACCGTGCTGGCGTTATGTTTACAACCATTATTTATTTATTTATTTATTTATTTGTTTTACTCTATCTTCTTCGCGCTTGACACGCACGACCGCAAGTTCAAAAGAGTGTATATATAATCTTCAAAGTGACTGAACGGTATTCAGTGAAACACATACGGGTGCCTTCTTTGGTATGTAACATTTTGGTTGGAAGGAGGGAACAAAATGGAAGTTTTTCTTTTCAGCCGTGTCCACTAAATACAACTCAGTTCCACATGTTTGGGTTGCGTTCATATTGCAGCCTCGAGTGGGAACCTTGTTGGCGCCAGAGTGAGCCCCAAATAATTCTTCACTAATCTCAAACAATAAAGCAAGAAACCAAATTGCCACTTTGATCTATATATATACATATATAAACATCTTATTTTTAAAGTGGGAAAATTATCAGAATAGCCATTTCTATTCATTTTTTCACACGTCGCGCGCACGCACGCACACACACACACACACACACACATATGTATGAGGGTGTGTGTGTATATATATATATATATATATATATATATGTGTGTGTGTGTGTGTGTGTGTGTGTGCTTACGTGTGTATATGTGTATATGTATGTGTGTGTGTGTATGTGTGTATGTGTGTAGTTGAAAGGCAGGAAAATGATTAAACGTCGGACACCGTTTTGTGCTTCGTCTTCCGTTAACCAAACAATCGTATTTATGTCATATACAGCGCTTATTGGGAATTTTAAGAAATATTACAAATAAGCATTAAATGTATTTGTCACATATTGAGAAGGGGCAAATAGGAAGGAATAGCACCGGACTGTATCGGAAAAGTGAAAAAACCAGATCAGTTTTGTGTAAACTAAAGAATTCCCCAAATACATTGTGAAGATATTGAACTGAAAAAGAGAAACAGTACAGGAAAAACATGTTTTAATAAATGCTTTATTAGTGGAACTGCAGTGGCACGAGGTCGTGGGTAGGTGTGATGGGTGTGTAGATACCGTGTGGTGTGTGAGGAAAGAGTGGAATTGAGGTAGATTTTTGTCCAACCCGTTACAAACTGAATTTGCCATCGAACGTCGTCCTCTGGCAAACCTAACAGATAAATATTTTGTTCGTCTTATTTGTCCTCCCAGCTGTCTATAGTTTAAATGATTGGCGGGTAGAAGAGGGGGATGGCACAGATAAATGGTTTCAATATTTAGCACTTATCAGAATAGACCATATTTTGTTTAT
>NC_068988.1:96833283-96834959 GCF_001194135.2 Octopus bimaculoides
TACGCATATATATATGTATATACGCATAAATATATATATATATATATATATATATATATATACATGAGTACACACACACATATTATATATATTCTTACACAGATGTATACATACACACGCCGTATAGTAAATCTTAATCGTAACGCGTAATATCAATAGAGCTTCTATATCTGTGCTACACACTTGTGAGTAAATATCAACAAGCTGTGTTGTTTGCGTCATGGGAGACCGGATGTAAGCTTCAGGATCCTACCTCAAGACTTCATAATATTTTGCTTTGAAACGAAACACCGATTTGAAACACACTGGTTCCCTATTTGAACGAAAAGACGAGTGCAAGTAGTGTTCTTTGTATAAGATACAAAACGGTTTGTACTGAGATGGAAACAGTTGTCTCTTTAGACATTATACATACATGCATGACAATATTTTGTTTGTTTCGAGAAGAAATTGCCGAGTTCGTAATGTTCCACTACCAATTTAAGAGTCTTACGTTCGCATCCACTGCGGGGTTTTTTGTTGTCTCAGGGGAACCCTACTTCCTTACCTCATAAACATTTAGTGTTTTGCTCTTCATGGCATTGAAAACAATGCCCTTGGCTGTCTCTCTCACCAGAATTTCTTGCCAACGCCACTCAGCTATGGACTCCATCCATCCCATTTCATAGATCAGGAGTTTCCTGTCAGATCGTTCGATCGCAACAAATGTCGAAGATTGACCACAAAAAACTCCGGGCATACTTCTTTACCTCCCTCTTTCTCTGAGACAGAAGAGTTTCTAACATTAACAACCTCATCAGAGAAAATTCATGTTGGGGACATGGAATTCCCGCTTGCTGAAGAGTGAAACGCTACGATATATAAACTGACACTTTCTGGACACAGCTGGAAGCGGTCAAACGGTCAAACTTCATCTCTCCTAGAAGGGGTTTTCACTTTGAAAACTTTCGTTTCATTCTTTTCACAACTATTGCTGATTAACGATGTTTTCTTACCTCCATTACTAAAGAGCTTATGTACCTCCAGCCTGCAGCTCTGGTCAGATGCCTATATTTCTAAGAGCAAGGATAGACGTGAAACTAATGACGACCTTCTGATCGGCCATAACCAACGACTACATAAAATATATTTTACAACTCAAGAAAAAAAAAAAGGATTTGATTTTAGAGTGTGCTACTTTCGGTTTTATAAACACCTGACCGATATATATATATATATATATAATGAAGAAATGATACAAAATGTATATCGATGATGAGTAAAGCACCGGCACAGTTTCAGTTGTTTGTTGTCGCCAATAAAGTCTATAACACATTCCATCTCCTATTTTATTAATTCTATTTATATATATATCCTGTCAATAATAATAATGGTATTTTTATATAAGCTTAAAGCTTATGGCGATTACCGAGCAATGACTAAGGAAAATAGCCTAATACAGGGGCATATAAACCCTCGACAGAAAAAAAGGAGGCTTTCCTATCCGCGATTAAGTGTGTTACCTTGACACCAGCGAATTAGCCTTCCCGTTTCAGTCAAATTTAGGAACTATATTATTTCCTATTTGTTTTATGTAAACAAACTTTCTTTATGCTTTCGGTGCGAATGTTTTTTTTTTATACGGCGCCGTGTATTTCGCACCGAAATACATACACACACACACACACACACACACA
>NC_068988.1:96835740-96837298 GCF_001194135.2 Octopus bimaculoides
ATATATATATATATATATATATATATATATATATATACATACATGTGTATATATATTTAGAGAGAGAGAGGGGGGAGAGAGAAAGACTGACAGATATATAAATCTAAATGTTTGTACACACACTCACACACACATACACAATAACTTAATGTCAATGTACCGTTGAAATGGTGGAGTCGAGACGTTATCTGCTGCTGCTAACGACATTCCTGACGTTTAATGAGTAACAATTGTCTGCAATATTGAATTTTTTTTTTAAATGTTGTCTCCAGAAGTTATGAAGCAATGGAATTGCAATTAAAATAGTTACCGTGTTGACTGTACAGATAATTGGCCAGCGATAAGTGTTGTAGAACAGATTAAAGAGATAAGACATTTACTTTAATGGATAAATGAATAGTTTGGTTGAAATATAGATGATCACATTAATTAGTTAGATAAGACATTGATGGACGGACAGGGGGAATATGGTGAGATTAAGGAATAATACTCGGCAGGAGGATATAAAAAGCAAATAAGCAAGTAAATTTATCAGTGGGTGGTAAAAGAACAGAGGATCCACTGATAGGGGTGTGTGTGTGTGTGTGTGTGTGTGTGTGTGTGTGTGTGTGTGTGCGTGTGTGTGTGTGAATATATTGTGTAAATGGCGAGGGAAAAGAAAAAGGATAGAAATGTGTTCATTGCTTGGCGTTGCAAGAAACTCATTACTAAATTGCAGTTTATATTGTATTTTATATATGTATGTGTATGTGTGTGTGTGTGTGTGTGTGTGTGTGTGAACAGAGGATTGGATCAACCCCAGTGCGCAACTGGTACTTATTTTACCGACCCTGAAAAGATAAAAAGTAAAGCCGACCTCAGCGGAATTTGAACTCAGAACGTAAAGACGTGACATACCTAATATTAATCAACAAATGTCAACTAATTAATTAATTACAACTTAATCTTCCACTCGTCTACTTTCTCCGCCCGCTGTTCCTGCTGGCGGGGAGGTCGTGGGGCAGAGTTCCCAGGCATTTCCCCCCTCCATAGAATCCTATCACAATCAACCATACTTTCTGGTTGGGTTCCCATATGTGACCAGCTGAGACTATGGCTATTATCCAGCCAATTCCTTCTTGGTCCACCCTTTGGTCTCCTGCCTGTTGGCTCTGTTTGAAGAGTCCGTCTTGCGCTGACATTCCAATTCCGATGTCAATAGTACCAAAGCTATGACATCTCGATGCGGAGGAGTTGTGACTCAACCCGGAGAGACTGCTTTGATCTTTGAGCAACCCTGCACCCCATCCAGTAACTTTACTCTGGAAACCCTTCCAAGGAACCCCCATTTCGGCTGTTTTTATTCGCGATCATACACTTTCGCTCATCACCTGGCATTCGTGACCAGACGTGAGGATATGAATCCATTAAACTCATAAAGAAAGAGAAAATAGCAATGACGAAAATTTGTCGCAAAACTTTTTTATTCGACAACCTCAATCAAGCTGAAATTTTTATATTCATTAGTTGCAGTTCTTGTACACACACACACACACACACACACACACACACACACACA
>NC_068988.1:96837378-96837921 GCF_001194135.2 Octopus bimaculoides
CTCTCTCTCTTTCTCTCTCTAACCCCCTCCCCCCTCTCTCTCTTTCCCTCTCTCTCTTCATCAGTTCACTGTTTACCTCTCTATCACTTCCGTCCACCATTTTCCCACTTCGTCGCATTGACCTCTTTAATTCTTACTTCCCTCTCACCCACTCTTTCCCTCCTCCCCCTCTCTCTTCCACTTAGATATTTATATTATGCTATATTATATTTTATTCTCTTTCGCATCATAATTATTCTTAATGGCCGCCATCCATGCTCTCGCCATCAAAAACAGGACGTGACAACAAGACAGCCACCGATGTTGTTTCCTTAATACAACAGCTATTAATAGACCGCCATGCTGTTGGCATTGACATCTAGGTCCTCACAATTAACAATTAACTGTTTAAACCTAGAAACGATCTTCCTCTCCTGTTATTTTCTCATTCTTCCCCCACTGTTTCCCTCTCTCTTTCTCTTTCTACATGCATACATACATACATACATACATACATACATACATACATACATACATACATACATATATATGTATGTATATATA
>NC_068988.1:96838027-96839318 GCF_001194135.2 Octopus bimaculoides
TATATATATATATATATATGCACACACTTATACACATACATATACATATGTATACTTATACATATACATATATACGTATATAGGTTTTTACCAATAATAGCAACAAAATAATATTCAGCCTGATTCGAAACACAACACCTAATAACCTGACGGTATATCTTTTCTACCCCTCTCATGAGATTTTGCATGATATAATGGATTTAATTATTGTAATTCAATCCTTTAGGCAAAATTGAAACGGCTGTAAGAGAATATGTTGTGTTTTTGCAGATAATAAATTATATTAATGCTATATATATCTGGAGATAACTCGATATCCCTCTATTCTGCTCCCTGTTCTAACAGTCTATGAGTCCCCACCGTAAACTACCCTGCACCTTTGGGTGTTGTATTTAAACCACCAGGTGAGTTGTATAATTTACGCTGTGACCCAGAATTTAAAACTTGGCGGAGTCAGGTAGTGCCGTTAAGTTAGACATAGCTTCAACCGACCTTTGGTCGAAACATTTCTAAGTATCTAAGTCCTTCTTTCTATAGGTTTGAACGTATGATCAAACGCATCGCAATAGTAATCAACATGTTTGTTTGTATATTCGGGATATAATATGTCTGTACGTAAGAGGGAAGTGTGGGATATGAGGGAGATTTGGCTGCAATTTCTAGCAGAGGTGGTTCCCTCACAACCAATGATACACTGGTTCACGTTATTTAACTAAACTATATTAAGTGTCCACTTCCTGCTGAAATTTACTTTATGCATACACACCAATATATAATCAACGATTCTAATGCTATATATGACAGTCTTGTTGAGGCCAGCCCCAGTCAGCTCTAATCGAGAAAGATATGATTCGAAGGAATGTAGTTGCTATTTCTAGCAAGCTGTTCCACCGCATTGAAGCTCTCTCTCGTTTGTTGAATAAATAGAAACGCGCTGGTTCCACGCCTATCACACTCGTCGGAAAGATGACGCTTTCGTTCTTGTTGTTATTGTTGTTGTGATGATGGTGGTAGTGATGGTGTTGATAGAGGTGGTGTTGGTGGAGGTGGTCACACTTGATCTGATTTAGCAGGATACAGGACAAAAGAATGATTAAAAAGGAATTCAAGAAACCTAGAATATGGTTTGAGGGATCGTTGGTTGCTTATTTAGGTTGAAACTAATACTTGCTGCTGCTGCTACTGCTGCTGCTGCTGCTGCTGCTGCTGATGATGATGATGATGATGATGATGATGATGATGATGATGATGACGATGAAGATGTTGTTAGTGGATAGCTAATTGAAAATAT
>NC_068988.1:96840133-96841483 GCF_001194135.2 Octopus bimaculoides
CCCGTAACTTAGCGGTTCGTTAAAAGAGACCGATAGAATAAGTACTAGGCTTCCAAAGAATGAGTCCTGGGGTCGATTTGCTCGACTAAAGGCGGTGCTCCAGCATGACCGCAGTCAAATGACTGAAACAGGTAAAAGAGTAAAAGAGGGTGTGTGTATATATATACATATAGATAGATAGATAGATAGATAGATAGATAGATAGATAGGTAGGTAGTTAGGTAGGCAGGTAGGTGGTTGGGTGGTTACTAGGCTCTACAGTTTTTTTTACGGTCAGCTTTTGAATGGAAGTTTTTGTATAGAGACAGGTCAGCCGTGATCTATCTATTTCATGACACGCAAGCTGCAGGCTGAACGGCATGGCCCACAGATGTGTTCTTCCAATAATACCTATTTTACGACTAACTAGGAATCATATTACACACACCGACCGACCTGAATTTGAGGAAGTGTATGGAAGAATCGCATGGAATTCTCTGAAGAATTACAGATTGGAGATTCTATACATGTTTTTTCTACATGTACACCTTTGTGATTTCTATCGTGTAATGAAACACGCGTAACATGGAATTAAAGATATACCAAATTCTTCCAGTCTTCTGTTTTGATATGTAATCACTCCGCAAACTGAATTTACCAAAAATTTCAATCACTTTGTATTCCACATTTAAAATTAAACATCTACAACAATCCATTGGATTAATGTGAACGTGGAGACGTCCTTCACGAGGATACAGCTTGGATTATAATCTCTTCTAAACAATAGATATAAACTCATTATATAAACACATATTTTTATAAGAAGAGGAGTGAGAGTGGCTTCGAAGTTTCGGTCTGTCATTGATGAAGCGACGAAGTGTAGCAGGCCGAAACCTCGAAGTCACTGTCACACCGATTCTTGCAAAAGCATAATAAACATGTACTCTACACCAAGTATTGAGTAATTCCTCGCTTTAACGCAAAATTGTTTTTTATTATAACTCGGCATAAAAACAAACATTAATGTGTTTGTGTGTGTGTGAGAGAGAAAGAGTGTGTATACGTGAGAGAGAGAGAGAGAGAGAGAGAGAGAGAGAGAGAGAGAGAGAGTGTCTGTGTACATGTGTGTGTGTGTGTGTGTGTAGACAGACATAAAACGTAATGACATGCTGTCCTTAGAATTAATATGACATTGAATGAGCTGGTGGATTTTTGTTGTTTCCTTATTGTGTTTTGTTTTTGTTTTTTACGTCCTTTGGTTGTACGTGCCAAGGTGAACACCACCCACCCGTTACTACATGTACAAGAGCTGTCTAGCTTATATATATATATATATATATATATACGTACATACATATATATATATATATA
>NC_068988.1:96842234-96842955 GCF_001194135.2 Octopus bimaculoides
GAAAGCAAAGTTGTCCGCGACGGAATTTGAGCTGAGAACGTAAAGACAGACGAAATGCTGCTAAGCATTTTGTCCGGCACGCATACGATTCTGCCAAGTTTGCCGCCTTTTTAAATAAAAATATTCATTATGAGTGTAAATGAATGCATTTACACTCGTTTATCACGGTGTTAAATGAAACTGTAATAAATGAATGAAAAAACAAGGGAAAAATAGGTTTCGTTCGGGGCCCTCAAGTTATTCTGACCATTGTGTATGGTCACGGGCTGCGCTTTTGTGGTCCAAGCAGGATCTTTCAGTCGCTGACCCATGTCAGCCACAGATCAAGTCGTGATAAACACTTTTACAATTGAGTGTACCGTGTTATCCGGATCAGTGATGAATGAATCAGTGGTTAGAGAAGTTAGATTGATTGTTCAGAAATTTAGATCGATTGGTGACCAGACACCTTTCACTTGTGTCTGTCATTGGACTACGACCATGCTGGAGCAGCGCCTTCAAGAATTTTAGTCCAACGATTCGACCATAAAGCTTTTTAAGATTGGCACTTATTCTATAAATCTCTTTTGCCGAACCGCTAAGATACGGGGACGTAAACACACCAACGCCGGTTTCCAAGTGGTGATGAGGAACAAACACAGACACTCACTCACAAACACATACGCACACACAAGTATATATCTTATATATACATATTATATATATATATATATATATATAT
>NC_068988.1:96844058-96847284 GCF_001194135.2 Octopus bimaculoides
CACACACACACACACACACACACACCATTTTCTCTCCTTGATATTTGTTTTCTGAATTTTTGTTTTTGAATTTAATTTGATCGGTCTACGTGACTATTTTCACGTCTCTGCTTGTCGTCTGTCGACCTGATCCAGTGAGGTCAGCCATTGCATCATTATATTCTTCTCTTTCATCACGATATACTTGCTCATCCTTCACCCAGTTAACAAGTATCACATCTATTTCGTTTTTATTACTTATTATCGCAACAGCCAACATCTTTCTCTTTCCCAAAACACAGATTCTCTTTCACTTGACCTTTATTCTTTCGTTCTGTCTTTTAGACGATCAGCCTCTATCTCACCGCCAGTCCATGTCTGTCTGTTTGTCTTTGTCCCTCTCTCTCTCTCTCTCTCTCTCTCTTTCTCTCTCTATGCATATATATGAATGTGTATTTATGTGTGTGTGTATATGTCTGTATGTGTGTGTATATATATATATATATATATATATATATAAAGTATGTATATTTAGTAATGTTTATATGCCAACAGAATGTGGCAGTCCTCTAAAGGACGATGTTACTGTTGTTTTAGCCTCAGGAAAACATCTTTTCCAGCTGGTTATCGACACACAGTTTGTGTCCGTATATAGAATTTGGAAGGGAGGTCATCGCTCCCATCTCTAGCCTTATGTGATACTCACAGACCTACGTTTCCGGATGTTATCCGTTCTCAGACTCCAAACAAGATTTCAAAGCGTCGAAGAAATCTCAGACAATGTGATGAGGCAGCTGCTTGCTGTCCCCAAAACGGGGTTTCAAGGAATGTTTCCTTCAATGGAAATGACACAGAATAAAGTGTGCAGTTTTAGAAAGGGACCACTTCGAAGGGGATTAAATGCTGAAGTGATACATGTTGTGGTTTCTTTTTTTTTTATAACACCAGCCCTGATACTTTTTGATCTGACCTCGTAGAGTTAAACAAACGTTTACACACACGTGTAAACAAAGACGTAAGGATGATATGGAAAAAATATAATTATTAATCTAAGATAACAACAACAACAACAACAACAACAACAACAAAAACAGAACAAGATAGACTCTGTTAAGGACGTCATCGCTGTTCTAAAATAGTCGAGCACAATGAGAAAGATTAAGCAGGTGTAACTTGCATAAGGTTATATTTCGTGTACGTGATGAGAGCAGCGGATGAGTGGCTGCACGATTAAAGCTGTTACTAAAATAAATAATATGAAACGAGCTTATTGAAAAGCAAAGTTCAAACTCTTATATTACATAACAGTATTTATGGCGAAAGTATACGTCCATCGGTCCGTCCGCCTTTCCATTCGTCCATCCATCCATATATACATACGTACCTAATTTCCCATCCACTGTATACGTCTATACAGGTGCAAATATCTTCTACATCACATTTAAATACATGAAGGACGGAAAAGAGTGAAACATTAAAACGAGAGAAATATTAAAAAGATTTGCGTGAAATAAGTCAGCGCCGAATCAGTGGCGCCAAAACGGCGGTGCCAAAACTTCTCATGTCCTGTATGTATCTTTCAACATTTTCCTAGTTAGAGCGAATTCACCGAATGTAGGACCTTGCTAAGCATCTGTGTTTAAAAACTTCGACTAACAAGAATAACAAATGAGGGGGGAAATGATAGCAAGGAAGATTGAAAGAAAGAAAGAAATTCCAGTTACTTCTGTGCGATGAAGATTATGGTTTTATATGTGTTTTATGTGAATATCTTGTAGAATATTCAGAGATTCGTTTGGTACTCCTCTCTGTTGGAGTTTGTATGAAACATATTTGTTAATGAACTTCAGTTCTACAATGTAATTAATTTACATTAATGAGGGCAAGCAGATACAAATTGATCGAGGGGGAGAAGTGGTGATAGAAGTCACGTTACAAAGTGAAACGCTTAGTTTTACGTACAAAAACATTAAAATGATTTCTTCAATGATTTTGCACGTAAAACAGCTGTAAGCGCATTCATCATTCATTCTTGTGTGTGTGTGTGTGTGTGTGTGTGTGTGATCAGTAAGTTGTATGCAATAAATTTCTGCTTCCCCCCTTATACTGGTGACTACTAAATATCACGGATTGATGGGGGCGACTCCTTGAGGTCGGCGCCTGCCCTCAAAACTTACATCAGCGGGGTAACTGGTACTTTATCAACTACAGCGTATGAGTACGAGAGGGAGAGAGAGAAAGAAAAGACACACCTATTACTAGCCCACTTTACATTTCACCAGCTTCTTCATTTCTGCATTGTTCCAGTACATTTCAGCACCCATATACATACCTGTCCCCACCCCTTTCTCTCATCCTCTCTCTCTTCCCTCTCTGTCTCTCTCTCTCTCTCGCGCGCGTTTCTTTTCTTTATTCTTCTACAACTCTGTGTAAAAATCACTTTCTTTCACACAGTTCCATATCAAGCACGTACAAATACATGGTGTACATGAATACAGATAGATAGATAGATAGATAGATAGATAGATAGATAGATAGATAGGCAGACATATATATATATATATGTGTATGTATGTATGTATGTATGTATGCATGTATGTATGTATGTATGCATGTATGTATGTATGTATATATGTACACACATAAACAAACACAAAACTGTTTCTTCCACTTTGTCCAGTTAACTCTTATCTCTCATCCTTCTCTTCTTCTCTTCTTATTTATCTATCTTTCAATCTAAGGTTGCCTGGCAGGATGCTGAACAATTGCGGGTCCTTGAAATCCGGACTATTGCAGTACTGAGTCATTATTTTAGATAGAGGAGACGGGATCTTTGGTATGAAGCAGTGCCGACCAGTTCGAGGACTGGTATAGCTGTCAATTCCAAAATTGGGAGCTAAACCCTCCAAGATCTTCCAAATATATATCACCGCATATCTCTCTCGTCTTCTCTCCAGGAAATAGAGACTCGGCTTTTTTAGCCTCTTTCAGTAACCCATCTTTTGCATTGAGTCAATCTTCTTTGTGTATTGGCGCTGGATTGCTTCGAGTTCCACAGTTTGTTTCACACTCTCAGGGGACCAAAGTTGGGAGCAGTAATACAAGCGACTGAGAACGAAAGGTCCTCCATAAGAATAGCAGGGCCTCCCTTTTCCTGGTTCTGAATGTCCTCAGAATCCATCCAGCCACTCGCTTACACAGTGTTGCCATTTTGGTAAAATACATATGGAATGTTGCATCATTGCTG
>NC_068988.1:96848059-96851194 GCF_001194135.2 Octopus bimaculoides
TATATATATATATATATATATATATATATATATATATCTGTACACACACATATATATATATATATATATATTTCTCCTCCCTCTTTCTCTCTCCCCTATATATATATATTTATATATTTCTCCTCTCTCTTTCTATCGTTATGTCAATGATACACGTAACTTTCAACCTGTTCAGTCCACTTCGTTGTATTAAGGGCTTCATGAAATAAGAATATTCATCAGCTCTGAACAATAACAGCAGCACAATAAGGGAGGCGAATAATTCCTTGGCTTACGGTGCTGAGCTGAGTAAATCCTGGGCTTTGCAGCAGAGAAATGGCTGACTTGCTAGAGATAAATAAGAAGTATTCAGAGATATCCTAATAATACAGTGTCTTCGGAGGGGTACCCCTGGGGTACTCCGGTGTACTCAGTCGTTCTGATCATAAATCTTGTTTGCTTCTATAACGAAGAAAATACAACTCGGATATATTCATTAAGATTTGGAATCGACCCGTGCCTTGTGAGTGTACCTAGGCAGACAGAAACTGTGTGGGTGGACAGATGGATACATAGAACTACTTATAATAGTACAGACACACTCATTCATTTACGTTCTTTCTCTGTTTCTCGATTTCTCTCTCTCACTCTCCCTCTCTTTCTTCTTCCCTCACTTTGTCTCTCTCCCTTCCACCCATTCTGTCTCTCTTTTTCCCTCTCCCTCTCTGTCTCTCTACCTCTCTCTTCCTCCCGCTCTTTCTCTCTTACACACAACCCAAATCTCTCCTAAACACGGTCTAGTCTAAACAATTTCAATTTTCTTTGAAATGTTACAAATGTCATACATGATACTCTTGACCTGTTAGAAATAACAGCCAAGACATTTGACGAATTTCTCTAAATTGGCCATCTTCATTGTTTCGTCTAGTAGCAGGGTTTGTCATTCAAATCTTGACTACTTAATCTGATAATGGATGTCTACACCAAACCTCCAAATGTTAAGCCGTCCCTGAATAAAACACACCAACCGACTTTAAGGGAACTTCTCTCCAACTATAAACAATCAATTCGGTTACGTGCCTGAAACAGCCGCACGTTACTCCTTGGCGTGGAATTCTATTATGTAATTCGCTCTTTGGTGCTGCCGGCATTTACCAAGACAATGCCAGCGATTCCATATGGCTGTTGTAGCCAAGTATTTATTGCTTTCGTCGACACTTGACGATTCACAGGTGAACCATGTAAAAATAACATTCTGTCTCTTTTATATTAGAGAAAAACCTTGACATGTTACGTCGACATCACTTGAAGCTAAGCGTTTGCACACACACTTACTCTCTCTCTCTCTCTCTCTCCCTCTCTCTCTCTCTCTCTCTCTCTCTCTCTCTCTCTCTCTCTCTCTCTCTCTCTCTCTCTCTCTCTCTCTCTCTTATACAAAATTAGCTAATATATACAGGTATGCATATAAATACATATACATACATAATGTATATATATATATATTAAAGATTGTTATGGCTAGTCTATCTATCTATCTATCTATCTATCTATCTATCTATCTATCTATTTGCACAAGGCCAGCATCGATTCCAGTGCTCAGCTGGTACTTATTTTATAGACCTGAAATGGTATACAAGCGCCCTAAATGGGGGTACCCTTGAAGGATCTCTGGAGTGACGTACCTCGACAGAGTGTGTAGCTCGAATACCATGGAGCCTCTCCAGGTTAAACCGTTTCTTCTCCACATTGAAAGGTCAAAACTCCGGTACCAAGGACGAGTGATTAGAATCTCACAGGAAAGAATCACAAGATGGATTCTTCAAGCTGATGGTCACGCTTGGAAGCCCTGCCGGAAAGTGTAATGACGGTTGCTTCTGATTGGATTTCATGGAGGAGGTTCCCAGGGACTCTACTCCTGCGGCCCTAGCAAAGAGGGAGCAGCCGAAATGGGTGCATGACCATAGAAGTGTACTTTTCTCTAAAGATCCTCTTTTCAAATGCGTTTATTATGTCCTTTTTTATTTTTCACTTCTAATTGTAATCTTTTTTAGAACTTAATATTGTATATCTTCTTTATAATTTCAGTAAACGCGGAGTGCGTTGATGGATGGTTGCATCTTAGAACCGGCAGTTATATGTTTGTATGTGACAGGGAAGTTTACAGTGATGCCCTGGCCGTATGCAACGAAAACGGAGGCTCCTTGGTATCCGTCAATAATTTAAAAGAAGCAGTAAGTATAATTTGCTTTCATATTTTAAATTCTTTTCGAAGGCTTATCCAGAATTGCACATTAGTTCTTCAAGTTATTCTTAAATTATGTTCCACTGACGAAGCCTTATAAGGCCAAAATACGTCTAAAGTCGTCACTGAGTTCTTTTCTCTTGCTTCTTTTCCCAGAATCGGTGTAATTATGATTTAAATTTATTGGATGTCTACACTATAATTTGTATGGAAATATAAAGGGAATTATATATGAATATTTTGTTATATCTCGGGACGATCATTACACCAATAATAAACACGTGTACTGGTTCTATTTCACTTCAGATTTGAACATGACCTGGAATAGAGAAGGCATGTCGTTGAAGAGGTCGCGAGTAGCGACTAAAGGATTTTAACAAACATAACTTACTGATTTATTAACCGAATAATTAATAAAAAAAATAGATTAGTTAATTGGCTAAATAGTTAACCAATTAACGAATAATTAACACCCATCAGTATTTGAACCCGCGTTTTCTGAGTTGACGCCTATGTATATTAACCATAATGGGATCCTTGTGCTTACATCTGTGCGCTGTTTCTGCATTTCCGGAATTGGCTGAGGAATTTAAGATATAAAATTTCTGATTCTGCAATTATAGATGTTAACTCCGTAAGTGATGACTTTTATCACTTTTGTACGGGCGAGCTTTACTATAATAAGAAAAGATGTTTATTGATTAGTTGAAGTATTTAACATTTTACTAAAAGAAAACAATTATTTAAGTTTACACGCCCAAGAAAATTCTAATTTTAGTATATTTTTATCAAGGCGTTGTTTTTGAGTTTTTTTATTTTAGAGATTTCAACTACGGAAGGTATTTTTAATTCTCTGCGCTTTTTTTGAATACTGTGAGATAGCGTTCCCTCTTTGTCTTTTGTCTCACCCATTT
>NC_068988.1:96852982-96855177 GCF_001194135.2 Octopus bimaculoides
ATATATATATATATATATATATATAGTTGAAGTTTTTAGAAAAACAAAAGGACGAAGCGTATGAACAATAAGAAGGTATTTAGTTTGACGCTCGGGAAAGTGAAAAGGTCCTTTACGTTTCGAGCCTACGCTCTTCAACAGGAAGGAACACGGGGAAATAAACTGAGAGAGAATAAAAAGAGACTGTGGATTTAGTCGTCAAGCATGTAGGGATTGAACGCTAATTTATTCTGTTGCAAAGCCTACGCTAGCTAGAAGTCAGCACTATATACAACAATGTTACCTCATGGTTGCTACATCAGTAATCTTGTTATGAGGATTAGTCTGTAATGCTGTGAAGAAAACATTGTTATTAGAATCAGTGAGAAAACGATTTCGTCAGTTAATTCCGATAAACAAAGGGCGTTGATGAGCAAATTGCGAAATTATTATTCGGGCAGACAAACAACTGAGATATCAAAGTTTGGATCCTATTAATACTACTACTGTTATTATTACTGCTGTTAAGTTTTATCTGCAAGCAAGGCATTTATCTCTCAGCGGCTGAATTTATACAGCTCTAAATAGATAAAAACAGTTCATTGCTGTAAGGCAGCGCCAGTCGAGTAAAGCAGCTGACTGTCAAGTGGAGATAACTGGCGTCCTCTGATCTAACTCATCTTCCCTGTCTCTGCTGTTTCCGTCAACGAAGGGAAGCGCTATGCACTTACTTGATCTGCTAGAAAGAGTAACTAAGTGTCCTTCAGATCAAATCCTACTAAATCTGCAAAAGAGACTTAGTTGTTACGGCTGGAATGCCTTGTATCAAAGATTTATCCGATCTGGAACTAAACGACAACTAGAATTGCCATCTTAAAACACGTTATACAATAGAAATACGCAACATTCCCAGACTTCCACATTTTGGTAGAGAGATATTGTAAAAGGAGAGCACTTTTGATAGAGAGCATTTTGGTAGAGAGATCTTGGGGAATTCCGCAAGAATGTGAGGGGGGAGCTGAGGTGTTTGAAATGAGAGTTTGGCAGGTGGGGTTCGCAGTTTGTACACTATGGAAACCAGAGCAAGAATAAACATGAAAATATCCATCAAAAGCTACCCAGAGGCTGCATAGAAACTATCAGGATGGCCCTAGCTGGAAAATAGGTGACCAGTTGGGTTAATAGAATGTCGTCACTTAGACAAGACCTTGCTTTTACCGAACTTAATCGGATTGTTTGGATAAGGGTGTATATTGTAAGATCCTAAATATCTAATGGCCCACACGATACAACACTGCCACTGCACCCAAGAACAGACCGTTCTTGCACATCCACAAATGTCCTTTGAACTCCTTCAAGGAAATTGCTTCTATTCACTATATCACATTGTTTTGTTATATTCTTTGTTAATTTTTTTCCTTCTTTCCTTGTAATTCTTATTTTGTATTCTTTGTATTATTCTTTATAACAGACTTTGGGCTCCCGGCGAACCTAACAATGGACTCGCTGAAGAAGATTGTGTTGAGCTTAACTTTGAAGGAAAACTTAACGATGAGAGTTGTCTGAGTGCGAAACCATTCATCTGTGAGAAAATGAAGGGTAAGTGTGTGTGTGTGTGTGTGTGTGTGTGTGAATGTGTTATTGTGTGTATGTGAAGGAGAAAGCTATATTAAAATACATGTGTGTGTTTCGTTTTAAGTTGTGTTGTAATAATAACAACTTCACATTTAACTGAAGGATTACTCCATACTTTTGCTTGAGTACAAATTTATCATTCTTTGACAAGAATAGTATTGATAGTGACTTCGAAGTATCGGCTCGCTCGGCCTTCGTCGGACAGACAGACATACACGTATGTGTGTGTTTATGTATGTATGTCATTGTTCAGTTTTATTTCAAGATTTCTTGTCAATAGAGAAAGAGCTGGTTTCTAACCTAGATCCAAGGATCCTTCATTCGAATTTCAACATCAACAACAGGATATTTTTGTTTGTTTGTATGTATGTGTGCAGATTTGTATGTTTTGTTTTATGTTTGTCTTCTCATGCATATAGCTACATATCTAGACATGCTCACATATATTTAAATACTTATGATGTGGGTGATATCTTCAGTGTTAACTCCACAAAGTCTGCACCGGTTGCCACATTTTACGGCTTTACCTGCATCTTTGTCATACATACATACATGTATGTATGTATGTATGTATGTATGTA
>NC_068988.1:96855187-96855816 GCF_001194135.2 Octopus bimaculoides
TGTATGTATGTATGTATGTATGTATGTATAGCACCATTCTTCATGTCTAAATAAATAAATAAAAATTCCCGTTAACGATGAATGTTAAAACGAACGGTCATCTCTGACATAAAACACCAACTGAAGATTATGTTTGATTTAATCGGTTTAACCGATTAATCCTTAAATTTTCTAGCCCTGTGTCTATGTTAGAAACCTTATTTTAGTTATTTATTTATTTTTGTTTGTTATTTCTTTTTCCAGTTGTTATTTCATCCAACAACCGTACAACTCATTCCCACACTTCAAAATCATCGGCACACCACCATCAAGGCATCAGTTTAACAACCTCTCGTAAAACCTCGTATATTAATGGCGATTTTTCTACATCTGAAACAACTATTGACTCTATGGGCGGACAATTTTGCTCTTACGCAAATGGTAAAGTTGTGGAGATTAGTGAAGACGGATTCTGTCCTGAACAAACTCTCTTAAATATAAAATGGCCACGTACAGCTGCTGGTCAGGATGCCATAATGCCCTGTCCATCAGGAAGCAGTAAGTCTCTTTCTCTCTCTTTCTCTCTCTCTCTCTCTCTCTCTCTCTCTCTCTCTCTCTCTCTCTCTCCCTTTTATGAAACTCTTTACACT
>NC_068988.1:96856027-96868359 GCF_001194135.2 Octopus bimaculoides
CTCTCTCTCTCTCTCTCTCTCTCTCTCTCTCTCTCTCTCTCTCTCTCTCTCTCTCTCTCTCCCAACTACCATTATTATTTCTCCTCTCTCTTTCACTCTACCTTAGACATGGCCTTCAGGGAGTGCAACAGTTATCCCGTCTGCTGGGAAGAGAGTCACAATATTAACAATTGTATTTCTCGGCAAATAAGGGACTTCTTGAGCGAAGTAAGTAATTATTTTCTCATTTATTATACAGCAGTGTGGTGAACAAGTTCCTGGCGGAATCGATTTCATAATGTACCAAACAAGTACCACAGGTCAAAGCAATCGATTAAACAATCCCTCAAACATTTCTGGCCTTGCGCCTTAATAGGGAACACTATGTTGTTATCATTGTTGTTGTTGTGATATGAAATCTCACAGTTTATTTTGCTGTTTATGATGGAAAGTGTCAGCTGTCCACAGCCAGCAGAAATCATGAATATACTCATACAGGTAGAAAGAGTGTGAGGGAGGAAGAGCGAATGAGAGAGAAATTCAAACTAGTGAAACATTAAAACGTCTGATGTCAAATAAGTCAGCGTCGAATCAGTGATGCCAAATAAGCGGCGCCAAAACGGCTGTGCCCCAACGTCTCATAACCTGTCTTCTTTGAAAGACACATGGTGATGGTGGTGGGAGGGAACAGCCTATTATATCGATCTCAGTACTTGATGAGTACTTTATTGACGAAAGTACTTTAAAGACGAAAGTTGATTTTGGCTGTTGAACCCAGAACCTATGTAAAGTAATCAAATGTCGATAAGCATTTTGACCGAAGCTTTTAATGATTCTGCCAAAAACTAATAATTTTAATGTCCCATTTCTTTTTTTCCAGGCCACCCCAGAGTTGTCTAATGGAACAAATAAAGACAAAGTTGTGGTTTCTAAAAAGCTGGCGGATGTTACATCTCAACGGAAAATGTCAGTTGAAGATTATGTCACTGCATCAAAATTCTTTAAAAGCTTCAGCAACTCCTTAGATTTCTCTTCCAAACCTAAGAAAGAAACTGTAGACTCCATAGTTACGGTGAGTAAGATACCCGTAGTTTGCGATGTTTGTTGAATCAGTAAAATCTAAGAAAATCTATCTCACTTCGTTGTTCTCTGTTCTTGAGAGAGGTTGCAGGGGCAGAGTTCTCAGGCACCTCCTTCTTCCATAGAATCCTATCGGAATCAACTGTCATTACATTTTCTGGCTGGGTTCCTAAGTGTGACCAACAGAAACTATGGCTATTATCCAGCCAATTCTTTCTTGGTCCACATTTTTGGTCTCCTGCCTGTTGGTTCTGCTTGAAGAATCCGTCTTGCGATACTTTCCTGCGACATTCTAATTCCATGCCCTTCGTATCGGAACAGTGATCTCCCAAGAGTAGTAGAAGCTCATCTTGAAGAGATTCTATGATGCCCGAACCAAGCACGTTGTCCAGTTATTCCAGAGACCCTTCAGAAGGACCCCATTTCGTACTTGACCATTCTTCCTACATCGGAGATTCTTCCTCGATAAATCTCAGTCATTACTATTTGGTTTCTCATTGTTTAGTTTCGGATTATCACAGATTATTACAGATTATCTATGCCTGTAAAAATCTGAAAGCTATTCCAACCGTGACCGCTTGGTTTCTTTCGGTTCATCTAGGACTACTCAATTTAATGTATTATATGCGTGCTCTTCAAAATGTGTAGTGTGATTTGAGAGATATTTCATTGCTATTTCTAGCAAAATGAACGATCACATGGAGGCTTGCTTATGTTCCTCAGAAGGGAACAAGTAATTCTCCTGAACTCTATGAGTTCTTCTAGGCTGGAGAGATTGCTGCCGTTTAATGTTCAGCTTGGACATTTGTCCATCCAATGTTTTCAAAAAACTACTCTCTCGCTTATTTTATCTGTATGTCTCTCTTTCTCACACACTCTCTCTCTCCTCTCCCTCTCCCCCCTCTCTCTCTCTCTTGTGTACTTTCAGTGTAGATAGATGAGGAGAATTTTGGCGCATGTATGAGATTGTGTGTCTGCGTATGCAGGTTGATACGCATATACGTAGGCATATTTCAACATGCATGCACACACACACACACACACATCGTACACATTCACACACATTACACATCAATAATACACTTCTACAAGCTACCATTTTTCTTCTATTTTTTCCCAGGATGTTGTACAAATCGGCAATAATTTAATGTCCGAAGATCAGGCGAAAGCCTTTGACAACATGACCAAACACGAAGTGGTGGAATCGGCCTCAAATCTGATGAGTTCTGTGGATTCTGCGACTATGAAACTAGTAAATGCCATCGACGAACCGCGACTAATAGTTAAAAAGACAAAGAACATCGGTATACATGTGTTTTTATTTTTAAGTCTATCTCTAGAGATTTTCTACAAAATTTAGAGCCAGCATTGAAAGTTACGATACTTTTGATACGAATAAGTCCATGTAAACAACGCACTGTTAACACAAAAAGTAGGACACAATATTGACTTGTAAACCTTTAATATACTTAACATAAGGCGGCGAGCTGGCAGAATCGTTAGCGCGCCGGGCGAAATGCTTAGCGGTATTTCGTTTGCCGTTACGTTCTGAGTTCAAATTCCGCCAAGGTCGACTTTGCCTTTCATCCTTTCGGGGTCGATAAATTAAGTACCAATTACGCACTGGGGTCGATGAAATAAGTACCAGTTACTCACTGGGGTCGATGTAATTGACCTAATCCCTTTGTCTGTCCTTGTTTGTCCCCTCTATGTTTAGCCCCTTGTGGGCAATAAAGAAATAAGAAACGTTAGCACACCGGGTGAAATGCTCGTCTGTCTTTACGTTCTCAGTTTAAATACCATCGAGGTTGATTTTGCCTTTCATCCTTCCGGGGTCGATAAATTAAGTATCAGTTGCGTATTGGGGTCGATCTAATCGACTGGCACCCTCTCGCAAAATTTCGGGCCTTGTGCCTTGTATTGAAAATGATATACCTAGCAGTACAATATGGTTTCAAAACGAAACGCGCTAGCCCTACCAGCAAATTATATGTATTTTTGTATTGATTTTTGAATCTACTTTGATATATTATCGATAAAGTTGGCGGTGGAGATTCCAATATTCGTAGAAGGTTAGACAAATTGGCTTTGGTTGGCATCCTTTAGAAGTCAGTTAAATATTTACATGAAACCTCGTTTATCACTGATCTTATTCATCACTGGTCTCGAATAACACGGTACACTCACTTGTGAACCGTGTTACGTTCAGCACGGGTTGATGTGTGATAACACGGGTTGGCACTCAGTCGAGATTCTGTTTGTACCTCAAAACATGCCACAACAATCACCCAAAATGCTCAGCTACCCAGAATGCAGTGACGATCACTTGTATCGAAATGACCGCGCGACGAAGCTGTGAATTTTTTATACGGATTTACGGTCTCATCAACATGGAACCAGTGAAAAGAAAAGAAAGAAATACGAAGGCACCTGATCCTAACAAATGATGCAAACGCCTGTATTTTCAAAAGAGGAAACGGTTGAGATGATCAAGAAAATACATGACAGTTGAAACGAGTTTGGGGTCAATGACTCTACCATTCGTTTTACTTACCAGGCATGCAGAGATCAGTCATTTGTCATTGATTGGTTTGTCACTGTGTTATATTTTAACTAAACCGCCGTGGTAAATGAGGAGAGATGTACCAGTCATGTACTTGAGTCACTTTAACTGGCCATGTCCTCTCTCTTGAATTTTGGTTTTGTTTGTTGGTAGAAACCTTTAAAAAATTTAAATCATTTCGATCAAATTCAGTGGCAAGATGCTGCAAAGGAAAAATAAATAGTTACATCGAGGGGAGAATGATGGGATGAAAATGTATGTTGGAAGGGCAAACGTATAAAATGGAAGTTGACCACTAATATTTTGTAAGTCTGTCGTGACCCTTATAAAATATCTAACATGTCCCTTATACCATCTTTCGTTCTTATTTCTTTTTTCAGAGGCTCAGCTGCAAGTATTAAATGTCGACAAATTAGAAGAACCGGAAATATCGTTTCAATCTGAAGGCAATTCTTTCGCTCTTCCTTCTGAAAATCTGCGATCCATTAGCAAAGGTAGGACCAATTCCATTTAGAAATGATACTTAGACAAAGGCATACATGCATGCATACGTACAAAACTACACACACACACACACACACACACATATATATATATATACACATATACACACAGATACCCTCATACACACTATGTGTAGACATGCATGATGGACTCTTGTCTCGTCGACGGATAAGGGTTTCGCATTTCAGAGTTGACCAAAAATGACCCTCACCCTCTGGCCGCCTGTGTACAGAGTCAAGTTTGAAATCTTATCATAGCATCCCCTATCTGTCCCGTCGCCTTTTTTCCCTATCACCACCGGACTTATGAAGGAGCTGTGATGATGTTGGTGTTGGGGCTGGTGTCTTGAACAACCTGCACAGTGAATATTTTTAGAGCGAGGATGGTTTGTGCAGAGCCAGTCCCATTTTAACTTGTATTGGTCTGATGCAACGAGTGTCACGAGGTCAGTTGTTACCAGGAGGCAGAAGTTGTAAATGAGCAGCCAAAAGAGCTGAAGATCCTCACCTGCCCTGGGCCTGATGATAATTAACCCCTAACTGGGATCCTAACAGGTGTTACTACTCCGGATCAGAGCAAGAACAAAAGTGGCTAAGTGGAGACTGCACACACCGAATCAGGGTCCAGATACTAGATGCAGTTTAAAGTCATACCCAGGTCAAACTGACATCTGTCTTATATAAAATAATAATAATAATAATAATAATAATAATAATAATAATAATAATAATAATATATATATATATACTTGGGTGCAGGACGTCACCAACGGTGCAAACAGCATGAAATACGTAAACAAACGAGTTAAATATATAAGCAACGAGAAAAAAATGGAAAACAGGACAAGTAAACACAGAGAAAGGACTCTTCCTCGGTTGTTGGTTGGTCTGTCTACTCCTCAGTATGTATTTGTGTGTCTGTGTTTGTACCCCATCCCTACCATCGCTCGACAACTGATGTTGGTGTGTTTACGCCCCCGTAACATAGCGGTTCGGCAATAGGTACCAATAGAATAAATACTAGGCTTACAAAGAATAACTCCTAGGGTTGATGATTTGTTCGACTAAAGGCGGTGCTCCAGCATGGAATGATACAAGTAAGAGAACTAAAAGAATCTGCACATAAAATGAGTTTGCTTTTTGTTTTTGTCGCAGATGGCTTGGCTAAAGTTGTGTTTGTGACTTACAACAGTTTACCGGATCTTATGCCAACGATAAAGACGGGTACACCGGACGTTCAAAAGGATGTTAAAATCTACAGCAAGATCATTAGCGCATCTGTTGCTAATTATCATGGAGAGGTGCTCCGAGAACCTGTGGAGTTTTCTATGGAACACACTAAGGTACGCACAACTTCTCTCTTCGTTTTTCTCTTTCCTCTTCTGTCTCCTCTCATTCACCTCTCCTACATCTTCTCCTTTGTTGCTTCCCTTTTCTCTCTTTCTTTTTCCTTCCTCCATTCTCTCTCTTGCACACACACACACACACACACACACGTATTATGTCTATATGTGTGATATATGAGCGCACACAGACACACACATGTACAGATGCACCCCTCTATACCTATGCATACAGACGTGGCCGCACGTACTTGTGCGTCTGCTATATATATACACACAGTGTTTGTGAAGTATCTATATACACAGCATACACACACACACACATCTGTATGTAAATACATATATGTATACGGACGTATATATATAAGTGTTTCTCTTCCCTTGTCTTGTGTATGTATGAGAGAGAGAGAGAGAGAGAAAAAGAGAGAGAGAGAGAGAGAGAGAGAGAGAGAGAGAGAGAGAGAGAGAGAGAGAGAGAGAGAGAGAGAGAGAGAGAGTGAGCAGAAGCACCCTAGATGAACAAAGATGGACTGCTTCCATCATGTGTTTCTTTGTCCCTCACACGTCCGTCTCAATGTCCGTGGACGAATCAAATGTTCTCATGGTTTTCTTTCTGTTTTTTTTTCTCCTTAGCCTTTACTAACCCATGTGAAACCGCGTTGCTCTTTCTGGAACATGACAGCCAAGTAAGTGACTCATTGTATAGGTATGTGTGAGTGAGTGAGTGAGTGAGTGAGTGAGTGAGTGAGTGAGTGAGTGAGTGAGTGAGTGAGTGTGTGTGTGTGTGTGAGTGAGTGTGTTAATGTGAGTTATTTGCTTTTGCTCTTTAAGTCCCTGACTTTTTGTGAAATATTGCCTAGATATTTGATAACATGACCAACATAACGAAAGTTCTTGTAGGGTTTCCAACCAATTGTCTATAAATACCCTCACACACACACACACACACACACACACACACATATATATATATCGGATTGTTACCTAACACTCCATTGTATTCCTTGCGCGAAACCAATTGTTAAGATCAACCATGTTGGATATTTAAAATTATATATTTCGGATAATATACCCACTTCACTGACAGATATACGAGTACATCTTTTCCCTAACTTATGGTCCCTTAGAAGACTCACGCGCGCGTGTATCTCTCTCTCTCTCTATATATATATATATATATAGTAATTCTATTATTAATTGACGATTCCCTGCCCTTATTCTTGTATATTCTTGTATATATATATATATATATATATATATATATATATATATTGTATATGCACTGTATATATATATTGTCTTATTCTTTTGTAGCACACGACCATATTGGTCTCAAAGGGGATGCAAAATGATAAACTCAAATATTTACCAAACAAAATGTCGCTGCAATCATTTGACAAATTTTGCCATTCTCATGGACGTCGAAGGTATCGAGGTAATGTTCCGTAAATATATACTTACAGGTGTGTGTGCGCGCGCATGTGCATGTGGTCTGGCTGAATGGCTAAGCAGTTAATTTCACAACTACAAGGGGTTATCGGGTCCAACCCAGCAAACCTTGGGAGGGTCATTATGCCGGCAATAATAAACACACGCACTGGTCCAGTCGTTTATTGTTATTGTTAGTTAAAGGGTTAGTTATTCCACCAAGAAATTTATCAATCAGCCATTTTTTACTAGTTTTTCTAAATCGTTTGTTAAACACTTTGGGTCAAACAGTTAATCGATAGTTCAAATGGTCGATATTGTTCATGTTGTCATTTCTTTCTTCTTCTTGTTTTGTCAAATGATTATTTCATTGCATTGCTGCACTCTCTCCAGTGACACGTCTCTCGCTTCTTCCATTTCTTATTATCTTAAAAAGAAATATCACTGAAGAGATTGCAGCAATGCAATAAAATAATTATTTGACAAAAAAAGAAAAATAGAAATAACAACACAAACAATACTGAACACTAACAAAAATAATAATAAAGGGCCGAACCAGTGCGTGTGTTCATTATTACTGGCACAATGTCCCTCCCGAGGTTTAATAGTATTTCCTTCAACACAAACCAAATACAAACACGAACTTTGATAAACGTGAATGAAATAAACTAGAAAACTGTCATCAGGTCAGAAATCAATTCTGATTTCCTTATTTTCATTGGTTCTTTCTGTTTCTTTCTCGTCCAATCAGATTTCTTACACCCATCAGAACGCTCTCCGTATCATAACTTACGTTGGTTGTTCAATATCGATGATTGGTCTTTTCCTCAGTTGGATCACGTTCAACGTAGTCACGTGAGTAGAATTTAGTGCTTTCCTTCTTCCTTTTCTTCCCTTCCTTCTTTCCTTCCTTCCTTCCTTCTTTTTTCCTCTCGTTCTTTCGTTCTTTGCTTGTGTGCGTATGTATGTGTGTGTGTGTGTGTGTGTGTGTGTGTGTGTGTGTGAATGTGTGGATATGCATGTACAGTATGTACAAGTGACTGCATATGTATGTGTGTCTGAGTGAATGTTAGTGTGTGAGAGTGCACGTTTGTGTGTGTAAGTGTGTTTGCGTGTGTATGTGTACATACATACATACATACATACATGCACGCACACATACATACATACATACATATATACTCTTACACACACAGACACAGATAAATAGTAAATGATTGATGGTTTCTTTTTTTTTTCCAGTGCTATACGAGGGGAACGTAACTCCATACACAAAAATTTTGTCTTTTGTCTCTTTGTTGCTCAACTTCTTTTCATGATTGGTGTTGACAGAACCAAGAATAAGGTAGAATGGGAATTTTGGTTGCTTTTCTTCCTCTATTTTTATATTTTTTATTTATTCTTTTGTTGTTATTTTAAAATAAGACATTGATATCGTTTGCGAATTGTAGATCCCTATCTACTGGTCCATAGATTAATTACGATTGATTACTGCAATTAATAGACACAACTGCCTCTAATTTTTCCTTTTGCTCCAGTCCACTTAGTTGGCAGAAATGAGTTGTTGCTGTTATTCAAACGGGGCAGCTTTGTCACATTCTATGTCATGCTGTATCTCCCTGAGAACTACATTAAGGGCACGCGTGTCTCTGGAATACTCAGCCATTTGCGAGTTAATTTCACAAGCAGGATGTTCTGCTGATCTGATCGACCGGAGTACACATCGTCGCGACCGACGGAGTACCAGTTTCTCGAGACATCACAAAATATACCCTGTGTTCTAGCTGCCTCCACGTTACATATTTACGTGTGTAAAAACGAACCAAGAAATCTTAACAAATGTATTCCGAAACGGAAAAAGTGAGATTTACTTGAGTTAGCTGTATCTTTCAGAAAGTACACCTATCTTGTCGGTTTAAGAAAAGTTATTCAGTTAATAATTTATTAGTTGGATCCACTAAACTGGTAAATCCAATTTGCATATATAATGCTATGTTGGTAACTTAGTCAATTAATGAAATTTGAAAGAACTTCACTGAGGTTTGGCATAATCGATACGGAATAGTGGAAAAAATTATGTCATGCTTTGACCTACAATGTCTTTTAATCATAGATCTTCTCTTCAAAGTTAACATGAATCTGAACACCTGTCTTTATACCTGCTAAAGACTCCTGATTGTCTTCACTCTCTCCCTCTCACTCTTACTCTCTCTCTCTCTCTCTCTTTATTCCATTCTATACACAGATGGTGTGTTCAGTGTTTGCTGGGCTGATGCATTACTTCTTCTTGGCTGCATTCTCTTGGATGTTGATGGAAGCTGCCAAAATCCTCATCATGATTGTCCAGGTGTTCAAAACCGCTAAATCGAAGATGATTTATTACTATATATTTGGATATGGTGAGTAATGAACACACACACACACACACACACACACACACAAACTTATACACTAACACATACACATACACAGTTACTCATACATACATAGTCTACATACACACATACATGTACACTTCACATCAACTTCCCACACGTAAGCACAATGTCACACATCTTTCTATCCCTCCTTTCTTCTTTCCTTTCTTTCTCCTTGCCCGCTCTCTCTCTATATATATATGTGTGTGTGTGTGTGTTCTGGTGGCATTTCTTAAACTGTCACATATATGTGTGTGTGTACATATATGAAGATATATATATACATACACGCTCATTAATTACACACATACACGGAAAAATATGCACACATACATATGCATATGTATGTGTAAAACAAAGACAAGAAAAGAAAAACTACACATACACACACATGTATGCATACACACACACACATACACACACATGACTGTGAACGGTAAACTATAAAGGTAGATGTAACATTTTTGTTAATTCTATTTTAGGATTCCCCACCCTGGTTGTCAGTATTTCAGCCATCGTCAACTTGGATGGCTACGGAACAGACAGACAGTAAGTTCGAAGTATCGTTTCTTATTTTATTTACAGAGTTCTTTTGATAAGATCCTCTTATGCTTACTGCTCTTCAGGGATATAAACTTTGAATTTTGTATAATTTATCGAATGGTAGTTTTTTTAAAAATATGAAGTAATATGATAAAAAGGTGTTTGTTTGAAATATAGATTAAAATTTATTGCTTTTGATTTTGGTAAGTAGACTTTAGAACGAGACTCTTGAAATTCAAATATGCCTCTTTGGTAATTCTTCTGTAGTTAGTAATCCATAATAATTATGTATAAAATCCATTACATTGTCCTGTATTCCAAATAGAGTTCATAGACTTAAATAATATATTATATGTATATATATAAAGTATGTATGTATGTATGTATGTATGTATGCATATGGGATATTCGTCTATTCAAGCGAAATACAAGAATTAATACATTTGTTTCTTCTTTCGCAGTTGTTGGCTTTCCACAGAAAACTATTTTGTTTGGGCTTTCAACGGACCCGTGGCCTTTGTCTTGCTGGTGAGTTTTCTAACCTCCTATTTTTAGCCAGGGAGGAAAAGTCGGCACCCGTGACCCTTTTTTTTTAACCTAACACTTATCATTTTATCGGTAAACTCCATCTTTGAACCCCAACCCACTTAAACAAGCAAACAGTGCGGCCTCGGCTAAGAATCATAACCCCACCGTCTTAACAAAAGGGGAAAGATTGCAACGGTCAGTGCAATCCTAGCTATATAAAAAGATGGAATGGTCATGACGAGAGCGCTTCTGATCACAGGTCTGCTGAATCAAAGCTACCTTTGCATTAAACAACATCGAATGAAACTCTTTTCGCCATATTACCTATGCTACATCATTTTAAATTAATGGACTATGTATCAGTCTTTTGTTTTACTCTGATGACATGCTGGTTCAGAATGTAAACCGTTCTCAGAAACGATGGTCAGAGTTTCAAGAGACCTTAGTGACTTGTCCAAGATAATAACAACGTTCTGAATTAAGCAACTACGATTCACGTAAGGAACTTGTCTGCACACTTTTGAAGGAAGTTTATGAAAGTGAACAGAACAGATAATTGGTAAGACTGTTACTGTTAGACAGAATGCCATGCTGTATGCGCGCGTGCAGAGGGTGCATGTGTGTTGTGTAAATATTATCAGACTCTCAGATGTAATCTACTGTTTTGTCTCTCAATTGTTTACTCTTCTACATTTAGGTGAATGCCATAATCCTGACCTATGCACTGATCACTATTTACCAACATTCTGGCTACGTCATTCCTGACGACATGGTAGGAACAATCGGGTATGTATAAATATATATATATATAAATAAATATACATATAGTTCATGTTCTATATCTACCGTAAATCCGTTTTATATTCTGTCTCTTGAAGACGGAATGAGACTACTGGGCACAGCTGTTTGGACGCTGACGTCTTGACACGGTGTGGCTAGACATTCAACCTGTTTGGCGATGATACTTTTTGGCGCTGGAGCCTAACATACACACTATTTTCCTCTCTCTCTCTCTCTCTCCCTCACAACACACGCGCGCGCGCGCATCCTGCGCACAGAAATATAGATAGATAGATAGATAGATAGATAGATAGATAGATAATTTGGGAAAACAAATTTCCAAATCAATCAGGCGTAACCCTACAGCGTTATATGCATCTACATATCGTACTTTTGGGTCTTATTTATCGCATAAGTCAGCGTCGAATCAGCGACACCAAAGAAACGGCGCCAAAATTTGAAACCACTGTTCTCAGCTCGATGTACTCTAAGGTCAACTTGCACTTCAAACTCCTGGGTTCGATAAAGCAAATAACAATTGATGATTAAGTTTATATAATACTCCCATCTTAAATATGTGACATGACTCTAAGACAGATTATTATTATCATTTCTATGATGGATGGTCGAAACGGTAGAGCTTGGACAATATGTCTTGCCGCATTTAATTCATTGCCTTTGCATTGTGTGTTCAAATCCTTTTGAAGTCAACGTCGTCTTCAATCTCTCCGGCTTCGCTAAAGTTTAGTTCCAGTCAAGTACTAGAATCGGTAATATCAAATATCTTCTTCTCCTCAAAGAGGCCCTGAACCTAAATTAGAAACGGTTATTGTTGGCGTTGTTGTTGTTATCGTCGCCGCTTTCTGGCATTCAGAACTATTGACTATTAATGTTATTTCTTAAAAAGAATGATTCATGTATTTGCTTTGCCTCTCTTCTTCAGCGCTTGGGTTAAAGGTGCCCTCTCCCTCGAAGTTATCCTTGGTCTGACGTGGGTCTTTGGATTCTTCTACATGAACGAAGCTACTCTCGTCGTTGCGTACATCTTCACCATTTTAAACAGTCTACAAGGATACTTCATATACTGCTTCCACTGTCTTGGCAATAAGCAGGTTGGTATCGAGACGAATGTTTTCTCGGATTCTTATATATATATATATATATATAT
>NC_068988.1:96868541-96869647 GCF_001194135.2 Octopus bimaculoides
TATATATATGTATGTATATATTCTTGCGAATATTATTGATAATTTTATGAATTTATTAATAATATAAAAACACATATATATATATTTATTTGCTCAAAATAATAGAGCACTTAATATAAGTTCAGTTACATATTCTTTTAGAATATTCCTTATAAAAGTTATATATATATATATATATATATATATACATATATATAGTTTAATTAGAGCTTGTTATTAACAGTAACTGACATTATACAGAAGGAAAATGTAGTGCTCGTTGTGAGCCATATATATATATATATGTATATATATAATATAATCATAATATAATATATATATTTATATAATACAATATAATATAATATATATATTTACATCACCTTATATTTTTTCAGGTATGGAAAGAATACAAACGGTTTCTAAAGGTGAAAGAAAAGTCGACTTCTGGCACAAGTACCAAAACTGCTTCAGTTACGAGAAAACCGACAGATGCAGCAAACTACGAAATGGCGGCTCCGAACCACAACAAACAGTAACATTTATCTTCGGGCGCTAGATTTTCTACACATGAACATATGCATATATGTGTATATAATTATATACATACAATTACATAAGCACACACAATTATATATATGCACATGTATATATATGTGTGCTATATAAACATTATGATATATAATTTATGCATATGTATATAATATATATATGTGTGTGTGGTTTTAATTTGGGAGTCATTTGAAGGCTCTCAAAGAACACAGAATGGACAGACAGAAGTAATTTAAAACAACTCAAAGAAATATCCCATCTAAAACTGACAAAAATTTACCTTTTTCATTAAAAAAAAAATTTCTTTTCATTTTTTTCATTTTTTTTTTTTAGTCTTTATTTTCATTTTTTTTTTTTCTGAGAATTGGATCGTACATATTGCAAAGAGATAGAAAGCTCTTTTGTTGCAGAAATTCAGAATCAAAATAAGCAAAGGAATGCTTGACAAGCAACAAAATACCCACAAAATATAATCATAATATTATTATTATATAATGATTTCTAACGAAAATTGAAAGGAAAAAAAAAATATTCCAAACACATAAAAGTAATTTTTTAAAAGAAAAACTTTATTA
>NC_068988.1:96870316-96879975 GCF_001194135.2 Octopus bimaculoides
TATATATATATATATATATATATATATGTATATATGCTTATTAGCGCAAGCAAGCAATCGCGTTTGCTGTTACCACTATTATTATTATTATTGGTACTACTAGTACTACGTCTACTACCACTTACTCCTCCTACCGCCACCAGTATCATTACCGCCTCCACTGGACATTCACCTGCATCTTGTTACCTTTAATTTAGTCATTAGTTAGAGGATGGAACCTTGAAATTTATTCCAGGTTTGTTGAATTTAAAAGATTTTTTTTTTCACTCCTGTTTTATGTTCTATGCTATTGCTTGGAAATATATATTAGCGTTTGCATGTTAAGATTCCAGGTTTGTTACCTAGGTGTGTGTGTGTGCGTGTCTGTGCGTGCATATGTGAACGAGGGCCGGCTTTAGGATGTTCAAAAAACCCAATTAGAACAACATCTGTTTGGACATTTTCTCCAAGTTTAACAAAGTACGAAGTCTGCTGATTGGATGGAAAAAAAAAGTTGCATGATCTAAGCTTTATTTTTAATTAATGAAATATGTAAATGGAATGATTCTAATGAATTGTGAGTGACGTTTACCTAAGTTTTGTTTTGTTTTAAACAACCAATGTTAATGTGTCGTAAGAAGACAATTGAAATATTTCAGGCAGGGCCAGTCTTCGGATATTTGTTAAACCGATTTTTGCAAACGTTGTTCATAATTATTCTCCTCCAATTCCAGTGATCCATTTCGCAATGGTTTACCGTAGACATATTGGACTCAATTTGATTTCTATTAAAGTCGGAGTCCCTCTATCTGAAGCAATCAACTGAACCCACCCTAAAGCCGGCTTTAGAATGTGTTTATTAGGCTATGGGCTTGTTTTGTTCGTTTATCAGATCTTCCATGTAACCATGAATATCAATAAGCAGTTTTAAAACATTCGAATTACATTGTTTTGTTGTCTTTTACTTTTGTTTATTTTTTTCCATGTGTGTGGGAGTGAGAGGGCGAAATATTCTTTTCTCTTTCGTGGATGAAATTGAATAAACGTATAAATGAGTACAGGTACGAATGGCAAGGTGAATAAATAAACGAATTTATAAGACAAAGATAAGAAATATCTACAGCTGTGGCTGGCGATAATAAAGCAAAAGGTAAGCTTCCGGCATGCTGCGACATCGATGCGGTTTCAGTTCTCGGTTGAAGTAAATTCACTTTCGTTAAACTGCCAGTATCGATAAGAAAATGCGAGGAACGAATCTTTTTTTTTCCTTCCTGTATGAAGGTTTGGTGCCTAACCAAGCAATGAACATGTAATGTCTATTTTCCAATTATTGACCTTTTATCGGAAGTATGCATCGACAGGATATCGATCCCTATTAATTTTACCCTCTGAATATCGGCTTCCGGTTACCAGGTGAACCATAAGATGCAACAACAATTTCCAATTCGAACTTTGAACCATGCAAAAGAATTTTACACATATAGAAGAGAGGCTTTTTGAGATTTTAAAAATTCCTCCAAAGATGATTCACCTCGTCGCTGTTCTGAGATCCTCATTTTATAGACGTTTATACCGGTGGTTGTATATGTGTTTGTGTGTGCATATGCATATACACATACATACATGTATTTATATATATGTGTGTGTGTGCGTGTGTGTGTGTGTGTGTGTGTGTGTGTGTGTGTGTGTGCGTGCGTGCGGGCGTGTGTATACGACAGGTTTCTTTCAGTTTCCATCTACCAAATCCGGTCTCAAGGCTTTTGTAGATCCGAGGCTATAGTAGAAGACACTTGTCCAGTGTCATGCAGTGGGACCGAACCTGGAACCAGGTGGTTGAGAAGCAAGCCTCTTACCACACAGCCACGTCTACGTTTAACCCGAAATACATTTTGTTCACATTTTCAGACATGAAAGTTAGGAATTTTTGCTATTTCTTTTGTTCGTCGGGATGTATGCAAACTATTCAACAACGTTGCATCCTGTGCGAATGGTGGTGGATTTCCGTCGTCGACGGCGAGGATTCAGTTATTCGGTCAAGTGAATTTCTTGCTCTTAAATCAACGTCTGATTGAATATTTAACAGACATGTGTAGCCTGGGCGTAATTCTCAGGCACAAAGAGCAGAATAAGCGTGTAGCTAAGCACTTACAACATTCTGCCAGTCGGGTAATGCAACCAGGTGGAGTTTCCACGTTGGCTTTCGATGGTGGGGGATAAGAGTGACAACGTCCTTGGGGCAACTCCAGGCATTGACGAGAATCATTTGGGCGGCCTGTTCCGGAGGGCCACAAGTGACTTCCAGAAACCCCTGGATTGGTATTCCTATCAGTCTGAAATGCATTCTACAGGAACAGAAAGCAATCGGTCCTGTACGAGATGCGCGCAAAGAGACGAAACTGTTCCGTTCGCTCTTATTTAGAGTCTGAGCGTTGTTAGCTTCTACAGTTACGTTTATTATCTAAAAGGAAAGAAGAAAAATAATAAAGCTCTCAGTTTTGGGATCAGACTATGCCTGAATGTGAGGGGTCTATGGCAGCTCTGCATTATTGAAAAGATTTGAGTGAATTTAATTGACATTGAATATTTTCAGCATTATCTCGGGCGGCTGAAGAAAATGGTTGATAAAGGGGCTACATGCCAGAACCAGTATACTATGCCTTAATTAATCTACACTATACTAGAAACTGGTGCTTGATAGAACATTTCTCGAGAAGAAAAATCAATAACAGAATTTAAATCTTCCAAAGGTCGCTCGACGCTTTGGCAAGAATGTGCCACTGATGATAAGGACTTTCAAAGGAATATCCTAGTTTTAATTTACTTTGATTGAGTGTTTAAATAAGAAGGCATGGACGACGAAGTGTTGTTTCGAGCAGTGGTTCAAAAACATTTTTCTTATCCCACTGAGAAAAGATACAGTTTCCACAAAGCATGGCTCTTTTTAGACAATGCACCAAGTCACCCAATGAACTTAAATGAACTTTCTGATAATATGAGAGTAGAATACATCTCCAAAAATACAATTTGTATGCTCCAACCAATGGACCAAGTTGTGATACCTCACTTCAAGGCATATTATCTGAAAAGAGTGTAGTGGGAATATATAGTGAGTACAAGGAGTTGATGTGGCTGCGGGTATGCTATTACAAGAGTTCATAAAGAGATGAAGAATAAATTCAAGACCTATATATTTACTACATAAAATATATTTTATTTATTGGTCGATGATGATACATAGAATCAAAATGTAGAATCTAGTTGAATGAAGTAATCTATACAAGAAAGTTCAAAGATAAGAAATATAGAAATAACAGCTAAGTGGTGGTTTTCAGTCATGTAGCATAGAGAAATAGTCGGACATAGCAATGATGTGAATGGCTCTAAGTCTAATCGACTAAGAAGGGAAGAAAAGGGTTAGCAAGGTGTTTTTATCAATGGAACGCTAGACATTGTAGAGTCTTTCAAGTGAAACGCTAAGCTTCTTGAATACTTAAGAATCAAGTCTCATGACACAGATGCTTCGAGAAACTTAAAAAGGGAGGTTACTCTACAATCTTTCTTGCAAGGGAGATCATTCAGCTATCTAGCTACCGCTACAAGAGCTTTCAAATAACTTGTAAAAACGATTGGTAAGGAGGATAAACTTATAGTTAGAGACCGGAAGAAATTAAACGTAGCGATGTTGTGGAGTCATGGGATCAAATGAAACCGTCGACTTTGAGTGATGCTTGGAACCAGACTGTATCTGTGACTTTGCAAGTCTACGTCAAGTTCGGAAAGATATGGTAACGTTTGCAAATGATGTAGGGGTTCGAAGAAGTCACAAAAGATGATGTGTTTGGGAAGCTGGTATCCTATAAAAAATGTTTCCTTAACAAGGAGCTGATGCTGTCAGAACAAAAACAGAGATTACAGATGAGAATGTAGAAATCTCACCAATTTCATCTACATTTACTCTCTTTCCATCACCTGAAGATGTAAGATTGAGAGTCAGTGTAGAGGGAAGGCCGCCGATGTGTGTCACATGTGGAGAGTTGGGCCACAGGGAGGCGTGGTGCGCCCAAAACAAACAACAAGCAGAACAGGTGGAGAGACAGGAGAGTGTGGACCAGGTCATGGTAGCAGAAAAAGAAAAAGAAACCGAGAATGGATTTACTATGGTTAAAAGGCAAAGAAGGAGGAGCGGAGGAATGAGTTCTCCGCCAGAGAAGCAGAAAAAGAAGAGAGAAGAGGTGAGAAAAGAAAAAAACTGTGAAGGAGGGCAGTAAGAAGGAAGAAAAAAGGGAAAGTAAAAAGAAAGTGAAGTTACCAGTAAAGATAGCGGTTGTTCCAGTGGAGAAGGATTCGGAAATACAAGTGCAGGAAGGAGAGTTGGAGAGATTATTTAGGATAGAGGAAGGAAAAGGAGAACAAAAAGTACAGGATGAAGGAAAGAAGATACGAGGAAAAATATTGGTGATAAAGTAGGGGAAAAAAAGAGCAATTGTAGATAGTGCATATAATGGTTCAAATGGTACTGCATGGGAGTGGGGCCCGTGTGGTCATTTTCATTTTTGTTTCATTATAATATAATTTCATCCCATTTACATTCGTTTTATGTTTTTTTTATCCCCACAGTGGTCTTGTCTGTCCTTGTGGTGTCCGCATCTGTGTTTAGTGCTTTAAGCCTAATAAAGAAATCTGTATTTCGTCTGCCGTTACGTTCTGAGTTCAAATTCCGCCAAGGTCGAGTTTGCCTTTCATCCTTTCGGGGTCGATAAATTAAGTACCATTTACGCACTGGGGTCGATATAATCGACTTAATCCCTTGTGCCAAAATTTGAAACCACTATATCTACATATTACTATTTTATCAAATACGGCGAAGTGTACATCTCGCTTTCTTTCGCATGTCCGAAATAATTTTCAGCACTTGACAAAATACGGTAAGATAAGTCGTAAATTTTCTCAGTAATATGATATTAGCCATTCAGCAAATAATATTACTTTTATTCGTCACAAATATTTCACATCTCTGCAGACAGCTTTATAAAGGGAAATTACTCTTGTATGCTTATCATGCAATCTTCAAAACTAAACTATTCTGAAAGCTGAGTTGTATTGCAGAAAACACTGGTGACGATCTAAACTGTATTCCAGGAATATAGCCATAGTTTCTAAAATTCTAAATAAAAATGGATTTCGTTATACTTGAGAAAGATGCAATATAAAAGAAAAGGAAAATGTTGTATATCAATTTTAGTATATTGAAGTGAGTTAGTTCCCTTGAACGAAATCGGAATATTTCTATATTTGAACATATTCTCTTAAATATTTTCTCACAAACAGAAAGAAAATATTTCTATACACAAGTTACAAGTCACCCAAGGCCTGGCCCCAAAATCATACTTTCTCTACAGAAGTCGGGCTCAAATCACATAACAATGCGATACAATATTTTTGCCTCCAACCTCATTCAACATTATTCCGTAAGAAATCAAAGAAAAACCATTCAAACGTTACTGGACAAATTCCTCAAAAAAAGACAAACCAACGACACCCAGGTACATCTTGGCAAACAACAACTCTCTACTTGTGTAGGGTATAATGTGCTAACATGATTTAAAAGACTACCTGGACCAAGAATAGCCAAATCTTACTCAAATTAACTCGTTTTAAGGAATAACGAAATGTGTTTAAAAGGAAGGCAGAGCGAAGTGCACAGCAAACACCTCCACTAAACGCCCGAGTTGTTGTCATGGATTCTAAACTCATATTTGTAAAATAAAAATAGCATATTATTCCATAGAAAATGCCTCGTTATTTTAACACAGAATGAACTCACATATTAGTATTAGTTGAATAACCATTAATTTATGTGAGATTCTGTGTTGATTATTGCTATATATTCGCGCATCTGTGTGTGTTCTCACAGTTTATTAATAAAGCTGCAAAGACATCACAAAAACTGTTACTCAGAGTTTCACGTTTCCGTTCATTGGACAGTTTTGGTTGATTCTTTGCAGCTTTATTAATAAAGCACATTACTCTACCTCCGGTATTCGAGTACTATTCTTTCCACCTTGTTTCACATTTATGTGCTTAGTCTGGTACACACATACAAACTAGCGACAATATTAGTATTGATAACAAAAGGCAATCTTATATTCGACCTAACACGCAGATGGTTTGTTAGAACGCCAGATACTGTGGTATTCACCTTGAAAGGACCTTCCATATGTGTGCATGATGCATAAAAACACATAGTTATACACATGGCGGGCAAGAACCGTCTCTTACAGGCGCTGGAACTACCAGAGGACCTGATTATGAGATCTGGTCGTGTTTCTTCAGCGATATGGAGGCCTCAAGAGACAGAGAGGATGTTCTTGAAGCCGAGAATTTGAACTTACGGAGACAATGTTTACATATCACCTGAAGAAACACAACTAGATCTCATAATGTAGGGAAACGGTTGCATGACATGTACCTGCATACCTGGAGAACTACATTGTGCAGAAATAATTGTATTGTATCGATTGAAAATAAACGTCCAACCGTAATCCTTCTTGTTGACTCCAAATTTTTTCAATTATATATATATATATATATAAAGGCAAAATGTAATTACGATTTGAATTCCGTACCAACTCGGTGAGTGATTGTGACAGAAGCCATTCTTATCTCTAAAAACAACTAAGGAAGTTTAGCAAGTAACCTGATTGTGTATTTTACATTATAAATCACTGACTAACAGCACTGACATTTATAAATGCCCCTCTGTATCGAGAGATTAGCCCCTTTCAGAGGAAAATAACTCGACAATGAACACGGAACTGCAGAGATAATGCAAAACGATTAAACCTTCAGAATCCGAAAGAGACTGAAGGCTCATCACTGCACTTGTTGGATAAATATTCTTTATTTGTAGATTAAGAAGGCAACCAATGGCTTCATGCAGTTAATTCCAATTTTCGAGTGTTCCGGTAAGTTATCCGAGAATCTACTGATACAAGATCTTTGTAGAATGTTCCTAACGCTTTTGTTATTGAAGGTTGTTGAGCTTATGTGAAAGGCAATTATGGCTGACATTAACTATAGTTCTATTAAAGATCTTGTAATATTTGAAACCATGGAAACTGGGTGTCTATAAGTTTTGGAAATCATCTTTATGACCACATTCATGGGCTGTGGAAGGTTATACCATAAAGTTTCCCTACTTCTAAGTGCTTCATTGGCCTAAGATTGGTTCCATGTTATATTGATCTTACAATATTATCTTTCTAATATGGCTACCTTTTTGAAGGTTGCTTCAATGGATGGGTTAGAAAAATGCTTGCTCATGCTTTTGACAAATTGTCTAATTATTGAAGATAGAGGTTACAGCTGTATCAATGTAAGCTTGTGGAAAGGTTTATATTAATATCTAGTAAATTAATACTAATTGGATAATTATCTATATCGTGGTCATTCTTATTATGTACTACTCCTAGACTGTCGTTCCTATATTAAGATCTTTTTATTTCATTGTAGGAGGCAACCAGATCAGCTACCTCTGGTCCATCATGGCCTCCCATAATATCAGCTGGTGGTTTGTCTCCATTATTTTTCACCCAAAAGGAATCACAAAAAAGCTAGTCTTTATAATGACTATAAAAATACTGTCAGTGATAGATGCACACAGCATTTTAGAGATGAGATCAAAAAGAACAACATCTTTGTCTGATGTAGTATGGAGCCTTAAAGATTGGAATGTGGACAACCACCAGACTGGAGCATCATAGATGGCACTTGGACAGTTTGATGGAATTCAATGCCAGTGTCTATTTGGCATGGCTTCTATTACTGGATGCCTTTCCTAATGCCAACCACTTTATAGTATGTCCTGGGTGCTTTTTTCATGCCACCAGTACTTGCGAAGTGACTGTGCAGCTGATAAGAAGTCAATAAAGTACCACTCAAGTACTGAGGTTGAAGGGCTCCACCAGTTTTAAAATGCCCAATACACATTCATTTTAGCATTCCTGTGATTCCATTAGAAACTCTGGCTTAAAGTGAAGCAATGTATTATGGACATTAAGCTGAACGTACAAGAGAAAAAGAGAAAAAAGAAATGAAGAAAATCCAAAACCAAGAATAAAAATCATTTACTTAGAAAAAATACAATATTTCTTATATACAATGCAAATATTTTATGAGATTATTTTCAGCAAGATTGTCACCTTTCAAGTCCTTGCTATACAAAGAAGTATGGAATGGAAAGGACTGAGTTAATAGAATGACGTCCACCATGCTCTGCAATACAACCCCATACCACATACCCAAGTGGCCAGTGGTCCCTTAACTCTGCAGCCATTGTCTATTTGCTGTGTTGCCTTTGTATACTGGGAAACACACATGGAAGACAGGACACATAACAGCTACTCATAAGGCAGTGGGCATGCCATACATACACAAAACACACAAACAGTCCACACACACGTGTGTTTGTCTATGTGCACAAACAGCTATATTGTCTCACACACACACAAAAAGAAACATCTGTTTCTTTCTTCTTTTTAGCAGAAGTAATATTAAGAAAGAGATGAGCCAAGGAAGTAGGAGATGAAATGTCCTCCCCCATTTTGCAGCTGGTGAATTCATAGAATGTACACCGACCCATAAAATGGCACAAGAAAATTTTGGTAAGAATATTTGTGATATTTATAGGCGCAGGAGTGGCTGTGTAGTAAGTAGCTTGCTTACCAGCCACATGGTTTCCGGGTTCAGTCCCACTGCATGGCACTTTGGGCCAGTGCCTTCCACTATAGCCTCAGGCCGACCAAAGCCTTGTGAGTGGATTTGGTAGACGGAAACTGAAAGATGCCAGTCACACACACACACACATATATATATATATATATATGTATATGTATATGTTTGTGTGTCTGTCTCCCAAACATCACTTGACAACTGATGCTGGTGTGTTTACGTCCCCATCACTTAGCAATTCAGCAAGAGAGACCGATAGAATAAGTACTAGGCTTGCAAAGAATAAATCCTGGGGTTGATTTCTTTGACTAAAGGCAGTGCTGCAGCATGGCCGCAGTCAAATGACTGAAACAAAGGAAAGAAAAGATATGGGAAGAGAACTAATAAAGATCAGCAAAAATCTTCAGGGCTGAGATGCCCTGTACATGTCTATCTCGTTGTCTCACTATCATCATTATATCTCTTTGACAGTGAACTCCTTAAAAGGAAATACTCAAAACCCTTTCAAATCCATCCGGACCAGGTAAAAGTTATACAGGTGATGTTTAAAGTCTGGAAATTCTTTAGTCATTGTTTTGTGTGGCTGTGTCAGAACATAAGGGATTAATTGATCCCAAGTTTGATAATGGAAAAAGGGACAGCATAAATAAATAAATGAAAATAACATAGGGGGCCACTTGGAAGGAGTTTTAGCAGGATTACAGGTCTGGGAACAAAAGCTTGATATGAGTGTAATGTGGTATTCTTTGCTGTTACAAATTGGTGATATGTGTATGAATATATATATATATATATATGGACATGTGCGCATGTGTGTGTGTGTGTATATATATATATATATATATATATATATATATATATATATATATATATATATATACATATACATATATATATAATCATCATCAATATATATATATACATATATATATAATCATCATCAATATATA
>NC_068988.1:96880064-96907124 GCF_001194135.2 Octopus bimaculoides
GTCATTGTCTTTCCACTTAGAGACAACTGGTCAATTGAGAAGGGACAACAAACTCTCTTTCTTTGGTAAAGCAATGGTCCAAGTACTGAACAAGATACTTAAAAAGAACAGGTGGGGAGAGAGGGAATTTACTTGGTTCCTCAAGAAATGGTGAGAGACTGGTCATCCCTCAGGCAACTGTCAGGCAGTGCTCAGTTTTGAAGAGAGGAAATCTATTTGAATTCCTCAGACATTGGTCAGTTCAGAAGACAGGAAACCCATTGATTCTTCAGGCAATGATTGGAGCAGCAACAGCAGCAACCGTAGCAGCAGCAGCAGCAGCAACAGCATCACTTGTAGGTGAAGGAGGTGATGGAGAAAGGACAGCTGTAGCAACCTGGCTCAGTGTTGTCATCACGTTGTCTATTGGTTGCCAACGGGAATCATCAAGGGCCTCAAATATTTCCTGCAACAAATTAAATACAACAAAATTTCAACCACAAAACTTCTTACACTATTTCAGTTGCAAAGTTTTTAAAATTTTCTTGAACTTGTAGAACTACCTATACATTTTACAAAGTCTCCCTAAGAAACTTCGTTTCTTAGGGCTGGGCAACCAGATTTGCAGAGCTTTTTAAAGTCATCCTTCTACTGAAAGGAAGCAGGGACCATAAAGTTTTCTTAAATCTGATGAAATGTGGGAATGCTCATCACCTTTTAAAACCCTCGAATAACGAGGAGGCTGAGAAAGTATGATCTGTTTACATAATCCCAAAGTTAATTAGTTGAAATTAGTTGCATTAATTTAATTTGAACTGTTACAAGAGAGAAAGAGACAATGTGCGCACATGCACATAGAAAATAGATTAAAGACTGTCTTTACTCACTTCACTCTGTTCAATGAATTCCGCATTGACTTTGTCGACATCGATTTCAAGGATGGGGTCTAAATAAAAGAGGGAAAACAGCAAAAGGTGATTGGGATGGAATGTACTGGAAGGATTCAAATTAAAAACAAACAAAAAACATCACAGTTGACTTTGGTAGAATTCATTCATTAGTGTTGGTCATATTATAAAATATACTCAGTTCAATGTTGGTGAAACAAAGAGCATCCATCTAGAACCCCCCCCCCCCGGTCAAGCAAAAGACTCAGAAAGAGGTGTTGATGACAGGGAAGGCATCCAGCTGTAGAAATATCTGCCTCAGAATGTTGTAAGGCATTTTCTTCAGCATTCTTATTTAAATGAAAACCTTCCATCATAATTGTACCTTACAAATCTTTTATGCCCATCATCATCATCGTTTTAGCAACCACTTTTCCATGCTGGCATGGGTTGGATGGAGTTTAATGAGACAGATTTTCTCTAATTGGATACTTTTCCTGTCAACAACCTTCCCCCTGTTTCCATGCTGAGTAATATTTCCTCATTTCCAGACATGTTTCCAAGTAGAATATTGAAAATGAATGATGACATTCATTTACAACAACCATGCTGAGACGAGGAGACTCATACACACACACAGAGAAGGCTTCCACACAGTTTCTGTGTACAAAATCCACTCCAAAAGCTTTAGTCAGCCTGAGGTTGGTAGAAGACACTTGCCCATGGTACCATGCAGAGGAACTGAACTTGAAAGGCTGTGCTTGGAAAGCAAGCTCCTTAAACACACAGCCACACCCACACCCACCAATTTCTTAGATAAATAAATGAACCTGTTGGCTATTTTCATTAAATTCCTAAATTCTTATTTTGCAAATTAACTGAAAACCAGAAGTTAATTAGGGTCAGAGAAGAGTTAAGGATTAATTACTAACCTTCCAGCATCTCCATTTCTTCATCTGTGCCTTGATCATAATAATCCTGGCGAAGAGAAAACCATTAATGTTAAAACATGATAAACTGACCCCAGAAGAATTTCAATTCAGAGCATAAAAGACAAAGGAATATTGATAAGCATTTTGCCTGGAATCCTAACGAATCTGCCAGCTCACTGCTTTAATAATAATAATAGTGGTTTCTAATTAAGACATAGGGACAACAATTTTAAGGATGGTGCTTTTTATGTGCCACCAGCACAGGGAGCCAGTCAGGTGGCACTGGCAACAACCCACGCATGAATGGTGTGTTTCAAATTTTCCCATAAAGCCAGCAATTATAAGAGAAGGAGATAGTCGATTACAGCAGCCCCAGTATTGGATTGGCATTTCATCACAGAGTTGACCCCAGTGGAATTTCAACTGTGAACATAATGGGTCACAAGAAATGATGTTAAGCATTTCGTCTGACACACAAACGATTATGCCGGCTTGCTACCTTAATAACACTCCTTTCTAACATAGACAGCAAGGCCTGAAATTTTGTAGGGAAGGGGCTGGTTGATTACATCAACCCTAGTGGTCAACTGGTACTTATTTTACCGACCCTAAAAGGATGATGGGAAAAGCCAACCTCGGCAGAATTTGAACTCAGAATGTAGAACTAGAAAATGCCCCAAAGCATTTTATTCAGTGTGCTAATTGTTCTGCCAACCCCCCACCCTAACAATAAGAATAATAAATGAGTTGCTGTATTAAATGGAAGCACACTATGAATGACAGATTCTCATAAATCTGGATTCAATCAACAAATCCAAAATTTTCTACTGACAAACACACCCAAACACCCCAGACATTACCCCACCTTGATTAGGCATTGAATGAATCACAACGAATGGCAGCAAGAATAAAAAACGAATAGTTGCCAGAGAGAGAGAGAGAGAGAGAGAGAGAGAGAGAGAGAGAGAGAGTGGGATGTCTGCAACCTACCTGTACATGATCTGTGGTGTAACCACCAGCATAAGGGTAACCAAACTGGCTGTAATACTGGGAATAAGCTGACCAGCTCTGGTAATATTGATATTGTTGGTATTGTTGATAATACTGACTGTATTGCTGGGCACTCTGGGTTCCAGGAACATCAGGAGGGGGGGGCCTGACAAACATAAATTATAAACAATTTTTTTTTTCAATTAGTGAAAAACATACAAAGGAAAATTATTGAAAAGGTTGCAAGATGCAAAGAAAATTTTAGAAAAATAAAAAAGACATAAGTGGAAATTTTACTGGTGAGTGTGTTAAATTATAAAGTACTAAAAGAGACTGACACTCCCCAGACACAACAGAATATGCTTCAACACACGAACTCACATAAAGAGGAGGACTGGACAGCAAAAGCAGAGAAATGAATAAAAATATCTTTTAGTTTTCTTTTTGTGCTGGTGCCACATAAATAGCACCTATTATACTCTGTGGAGTGGTTGGCATTAGGAAGGGCATCCAGCAGTAGAAACCTTGCCAAAACAGATGACTGGAACCTGGCATAGCCTTCTGGCTTAGCAGCTTCTGTCAACCCAACCAACCCATGCCCACATGGAAAAACAGAGGTTGAATAATGAAGATGACAAACCCCCTTCTGAGGTGAATATGTTCACAGGTGGTGCTCCATCATGGTCACAATCCAATGATTGAAATCAATAAAATAAAAAAATTAAAGAATGGAAGAATAAATTAAGGAAAACCAAAATGAAGCAATGAATTCCTTTGTTTGGTTACAATCTCCCAAATTGGTAAATGATATCCAAACTGTTTACACATACCTTTTAGGTGTAGCTAAACTAACCCGGATTGGTCTCCGGCCAATGGACACATGCTGCATCTCAAACATTGCCTTCTGCTGCTCACTTTCATCCGTAAACCGGACAAAGCCGTAGCCTTTACTGCGACCATAATTGTCAAGCACCACTAATACAAAGAAGAGAAACAGAAATGACAGGAAACAGAGTTATACTCGTCAGGTCAGTGTGTGTGTTTTATGGTTTAATCAAAAGAAGAAGTACAGCATTAATGGCCTTGCTATGGGGCCACTGGGCCAGATAGGCAGACTGGACGTTATCTTAAAACAAAGTGAACAGTATTAAAGATATATGGTGGTGATAAGCCATATAATGGATTAAATCCCTCAGCAAATAAAGAGACGATAGCTTGACCATTCATGGTGTCCATCAATGTGTGATCTGATCAATCCTGTACAAGAATAAGAGAATATTTGATTGTGTGACCCACTATTCAACAGCAACATTTTAATGTCCAGTTTTCCAATGCTTGCATGGGTCAAGCAGAATTCATTGAGACACACAACCATGCTGACCTCATGCCACATCCTTACCCCAATCAATATTTACCTTCGTTGATTGTCTTTTTGCTATTCAATTTTCTTAGCAGTTGCCAATCTTAGCCTGGAAGCTAGAATTTTGCACAAGCAGTTGAATTAGTCAGTCTGAGGACCTGTAACTTTGCCATCCAAGATTTATCACAACTGATTGCTGAGCTTCTTAAACAAGGGCCCTGAACTGTTTTGTTATTCAAATTTCCTAATAACTGTCTATTTCTCATTAGCTGCCAACTTATTCAAACAGTGGCCCCGATACTTCCTCAAAACCTGTCAAACCAATTAAGTTCTGCTACTCAAAATCAGCAGCAATTAATTATGAAAAGTTGTAAGTCAGGAAGGATGTTTTTTCGATTCTTACCTTTAGCAGCACTGCAGGAACGGAAGCATTTTGAGAAAGCACTGTACAATTCATAGTCATCAACATCATCAGAGAGGTCTCCAACAAACAAGGAGTATTCCGGACTGTGAAATGAAACACATTCACCATGAAACAAGGACCTCGTTTAGATTTATATGTTTAAGGCCTAAAGTAATTTTTTGCATTGTCATAAAGACACACATTTGAAGGGAAGAAAGAGAACTGAAAAAATTCTTAGGATATAACTGGTACTTTGACTAAAGGAAGAATTGAACTTATGACCTAGTGGTCAATAGTCAAGCCCTTTAACCGCACAACTAGATAAAATAAAACCAGAAATCAGTTGGGGCCCATATCTCAAAGATCAAGAGGGACTTTAAAAGCTGTTACTGCTCTCTAAGAATGCAAAAACAATTACCATGATTAGATTTATGGTACCTGAAGAGGACAGACTCAACATTTCTCATCAACTGAAGAAAAAAAACCCCAGATATCAGGATTTGTTTGATGGGTCCCTTGTTAAGGGATGGCATGTGGACTCATCCCCAACTCAAGTTGGTTGCCATGGCTTCCCAGTTTGACCAGTGCACATTTTCCTGAAGAAGATTAGTCTGAAATTCAAACAAATGAAAACAGACACCAAGAAGAGAGGCAATGGCCCAAGGTGGCAATGGTTGACAAGAGACTTGCAAGTGGAACCCTTCCACAAGTGAAGACTAATTCACTCTTCACTGCCCCACTCTGTGTACAGAGTGTAGAGGCTAAGGGGCAAAACGCTTGTGACCCTGAGATATCGGCTGACGATACGGAAGTGTTTCCAACATTGTGATGAATTCAAGAAAGAAAAGAGCTTGCAATGCCCCCCCCACCCCAGAAGCTCTTGCAGTGGCTCTGAGAATGAACGCCACCTATGTATACCAAATAAACAGAAAAATACTTACGTTGATAAATGTTCTTTTCCATAACTAGCTCTGTTTAATTTAAAGCGTTTTGGCTGGGAAAATGGTAAAAAAAAAGAGAATCAAAACAATTCAAATCTTCACTGAAAACAACATTGATACAAAATGGTGAATAATGAGAGGAATAATGGAGAGGAAAAATGGTGAATAATGAGAGGAACGAAATATGTGGAGACAGTTGAAAAGTGGTTGGAGCACAGTTAATATCTTCAAAACATAATGATGGACAGAGTGATTACAGTAATGATAGAAATGAGGACTTCATCCATTTCCTGATAACACAGTCCCATCAAAGTAGAGGTTATTTCCAATTCGTGACAATTGACGAAGCATTTGGCAGAGAGAAATGATGCAGAAACTGATCCTCACTCGTCTTCATCATTTCATATCCAACTTCCCGGATGGCATCAAGTTGGATGGATTGACAAGATCCAATGGATTTAAGGACCACATCATGCTCCAGTGTTCTGCTTTGCCATGGTCGCCACAAATGGATGCTGCTCCCCACAACCATGGACTCGGTGTATTTTCTATGCCATAAGCATAAGTGAGGCTGTCATGCAATTCACAAGACTATGAACCCTTGGGGGTTCATAGTCAGGTATAATGTTTCCTCATCATACAACCATAAAAGTGCTAATCACAATGAAGGAATCAACTTAGTTTATAATAAGTATCCGGACTGTTGCCATAGCAATGAAACTAAAGCATGCAGAGTGAAGCTGCTTGGCACAAATTGACTTCGCATGTGCACCATTAAGTTTTAATGTTCTAGCTGTTTACAGCAGTGCTTGGTTGTAACAAGTGATCATCACACTGACCATGAGAGAGGAGATCTCGTGCAACTGAAATCCGATTGTCCTTCTGGTCAGCTGAAATCAGGTTTGGCACAAACTTGGCAGACACGCGTCTCATATCAAAATCTTCAGTGATGATACACTGAAATGAACCATAACTAATCTGCACATCCTCTGATAACTCACAGATGGTGATTCAACGATTTCCCCTCACAGCTGCAATTTTTATCTCAATTCTGCTGGTTAATGTGACAGTTCCATAAAAGGAAAGAATGCTACTGTTATTTAGCCCTAGGAAACACTGTTTCCTGTTGGACTTGACACAGGAAATGTGTCAAGTCCAACAGGAAACGGTATTTCCTAGGGCTAAATAACAGTAGTATTCTTCCCTTTCGTGGGACTGTCTCATTAAGTCGACAAAATGTACTATCACTTCTCTCAGACTTTGTATGAAACATGGATTTGCCAATAAAATATCCAAACCAATGGACATTGAAATGAGACATTAAAAGAGAGATAATGTAATTACAGGGATACTGTTAGGCACAATCTTGCCGTTCAGTCTTAACATGGCTCGGTGTGCCATCTCTGGAGAAGAAAGTTCAACAAAACAGTAACCAGCAGGCACTCTGCAAAAGAAACAAACAGAAAATAGATTATGAAGAGAAAGGCATGGCTGGGGGGTAAGAAATTTTCTTCCCGACCACATGGTTCCGGGTTCAGTTCCACTGTATGGCAACTTGGGTAAGTGTCTTCAAACCGTCCAACCCATGCCAGCATGGGAAACAGACGTTAAACGATGATGATGATCCTGCATGCTCTCTGGAGTTTGTAAGTAATTTCGATGTAGGTGACCTAATTAGCAGTGCAGGGGGGTTGTACAGAAAGTGTAATTGCTAGAATAAGAATACCATGAAGAAAGTTCAGAGGTTAGAGTATGATAGAAGTATTGATAGTCAACAAGGTATTGGTTGACCCAGGATTATAACAGAAGACCCTTACCCAAGGTGTCAGGCAGTGAGACTGATCTTGAAACCATAAGGTTGCAAAGGTGAACTTCAATCAGCATTGGAAAATACACACACAGAGGTTCTTAGATAAAATTACAATGGAAGGCTTTGATAATATAAACAAGTTAATGAGAGGTGTTTGTATAACAACCACAGTGTCAGGTGTGTTAAAAAGTGAACCTAACTTAACAATCTTTAGTAATGAATAAGTTTTCTCCAAAATCAAGGAATAAAGAATGCATCCAAATGATGGCGGTGCTACACAAGTTATTCTAGAATTGGTCAACTTGGGAAAACCTCACCAAAAGTGTTCTTCAAGGATGATTTAGTTTAACTCTAGTGTTTAAACCAACCGCATCCAGTACAAATGTTCTACCTGTTTTTATGTTCAACTGACCAGATCCAGCCTCTTATACCTTCCCTGCAATGTCATTATAAAAATAAACAAGCACATTGTCGAAAGCTTGAAGCTCCAACATAATGCATAATTAATTTTAAAACAATGGAAATAAATAGACATTTCATTTGATTGAGAAATCTGAATGCTAAACGGTTAATAATGATGACTTTGATAGATTTCAACTTACCCAGTCTGTTTATTCCGTATGATCTTCACACTGACAACTGTTTCCCCAAAATAACTAAAAGCCTGAGTGATGAAGCCTTCATCCATATATGGTTCCAGCTGGGGAAAGATAGGAGAGTGTTCAAAATAAATGTTTTTATTTTTTTAAATTTTTTTTTTTTTTAAGAAATAATAATATCAATAATAATCATTTCCACTGAAATTCAATGGTGAGGGGCAATGTTAATTATATCAACCCCAGTACACAACTGGTACTTATTTTACTGACACTGAAAGGAAGAAAGGCAAAGTCTACCTCAGTGGGATTTGAACTCAGAACACAAAGAGCCTGAAGTGATGCCACTTAGCATTTTATCGGGCATGCTGACAGTTCTACCAACTTGCCACTTTAATGACAATAATAATTTCTTTACTTAGCAATTAAGGATTTACACAAAGGCCTCAGTCCTTGATTTCAGGGACCACAGAATGATGAAAAGCAAAGCTGACCGTAACAGAATTTGAACTCATAAATTCCATTCTCCAACATTAAGAATTATGCTGACTGGAATTTCAGATTTTATGGATGGTTTTCTTCCAGGTGAACCCTCTACTTATATAAACTCTGTTAGATAATAACTGTAAGAGCGCCGAGTGAGGAATCAGCTTGACTTTATTAATCCTTGCTTATCGGATATATACCATCAACAACATCATCATGAAGCTTGCATGGGTTGGACAGAATTTATTGAAGCGGATTTTCTACAGCTGGATGCCCTTCTGGTTGCCAACGCTTAGAAACTGGCACTTTTTACAAAGCTGTTCTTGATTGCTGAAGTTCGTCATTCCAACCATTGAGGAGAAACAGCAGAGAGAGAGGCACCACCCCTCCATTGCATCCAGTAGCTTCACTGCAACGGATGTCATTGTTACTGCAGATCAAGAGTAGGCCCTGGAGCCAACATGTGGAAGAGCCTGCTAGGGTTGGTTACTGAATTACAACAGTCAACGTCAACCTATGATGGACAGCCAAAGAAAAACAATATAAGCCAGTAGGTGAGAGCTATAAATATGAAGTGAATCATTATTGAACATAAATGAAAGCACACACACACAGACAAATGAATGCAACATTTTAAGATATGGGAAAAGAAATCATTAAAATGCTGTTATGAGATCAAATTATACCTGGAGAGTTCAAAGTATTAATTTTAATGCTAAACAACAATGACAGGAGTATTGCAGTTTTAAGGAGCTTTTGTTGCTGTTATCAAAGTGACATCCAAAGACTATCGGATCAGCAGAAATCCAAGTGACAAAGGCTACTATGTGAGATTTGCCAACTTTAACAAATCCGAGGCATTCAATACTTTTTTACTTTGTTTCACACAAAGTTATATATACATACATGTCCAACCCATGCTAGCATGGAAAGCGGACGTTGATGATGATGATCCTATCATCTCCGTCTTTGATTTTAACACCTACATTTATAATAATAATAATAATGATCCTTTCAAGGCCTGGATTTTGTGGGGGAGGGGGACAATCGATCACATCGACCCCCAGTACTCCACTGGTACTTAATCAATCGACTCCGAAAAGATGAAAGGCAAAGTCGACCTCGGCAGAATTTGAACTCAGAACGTATCGGCAGACGAAATACTGCTAATCTTAAAGAAGTTATAAAAATTATTTGAAAATATTTAACCATCACACTTGACACTTCCTCAGGATACTTAAGTCTATCTTATTATTTTGATTTTCAGTCCCACAGCCATATGAACCCAAAACCGGAACTCATTTACTGTATCTAAATGCGAAAAAATCTAAAACAAAACAACAGGGTCAAACCCGAGCGTAAGAGAAAAAGGATTATAAGAATTGGATGAGATATGATGGCTCGGCCGTCTCTCCCCAGTTCTTATATTAATCATTAATATCCAGAAATACAACAACACGAGGGATAACGGTAACAACAGATCAATAGTTTATTCTAGGTTGGTGTAGAGCCGTTTCGTTCCTGGGTGAATAGGCATGCCGCTAGAATTCCAAAGGAAGCTTCGAGCACATGTCGGGGTTGAGTTGGGACAGCCTGGAAGAATGTCCTGTCGCCACGGCTGCTGGATGGATAAGAGAGCGAACACTATTGCTTTCACTCCACCTGTTGCATTGCGCATGCGTGCTCGGGTACTTCCGCTGACGGCAAGTCCCTTGCACATGCGCAATGGCACTTCCCAAGATGGCGGTCACTACAGAATAAAATACATTATTGATCGCATTATACATGAGTAAATGGAGTTTATTGTGGAGAGAGAGAGAGAAGACGATGCAATCAAGGATGAGAAAATCATTGGTTGTATGTCTACAGGATAAAGTTGTTGGACCGAGGGTTAAACAATAAAAGTACACAGACGATATGGAGATACGTAATAAAGAGAAACATGAAAAAGCAGTGTAATTGATTAAAGGAAATAAAAGACCCAAAAGGCATAAAACCATTTTTCGTTGCCAAACATAGAGACATAACGGCATATGTATGTGTGTATATATATATATAAGCATACCTACGCAAATGTGTCTCCCGTCACCAGGCTTTGTTTCCTCATTACTTTCATTACTTTTGATAACATTTCCCACAAATACCTTTAACGTGGTGAAGATTCCCATTATTTCTGAAACTTTTTCCCAAAGTTATGAGGAAACAAAGTGTAGTCTTGTAAGTATGCCGAGAGAGAGGGAGGGCTGTAGTCCTACACTTCAATAAGATGAGATGCTTGTGATTGAATGTCTTAGATTTTGTTTGCTCGAGATTAATGAGTGATTTGAGGTTAAACTTCGATAAAAAAAATGCTTTGAAATAAATCGTAAAATACAGAAACAAAATCATTTTTTTTACAGAAGTTGAAATACAAAAAGGAACTTTATATCAACTTTTAATTGAAACAAACCAGCTTTTTTCGCCCTTTATATTTCTTAATTCAATAAAAAGAAAAGCAATCCAAACGTTTTAAACGATAAACAATGACATGTTTACCAAAAAATAAAATAGTTGGACCAAATAGAATGTATTTTATTTGCTTTCTGCAAACATTTCATAATTATTAATATTATTTCCCTGTCAGATCTTTAATTTTCTACATAACAACTAAAATAACAGGAATTTTAAACAATTTTATTTAAAAACAAACAATGGAACAAAACAGGATTCCCAGACAACAGAAACGAAAAAAATAGAGAAAATGGATAAAAGGATTCCGAAAATATTGTTTTGTTTGTATTCTTTATGAATTACGATGTTGATTTCGTTGTATTTTGATCAATAAATGTAGAATTAGATGATGAAGGGAATAAATAATTACTTACATCTCCCATCCAAAGTGTTGAGGTCCCAGTTGCAGACATCGTTTAAAAGAAGCTTTTAAAGTTATTCAGGACAATAAACAAAACAATTCGTTTTAATTTATAGTGTGAAAGTGTTCAGATGAAGAAGAAACTCTCGGAATAAAAGAGAATTACAACAAAAGGAATTTTCCGTTTTGACGAAACACGTGGAAAGAATCGAAATTCACAAGAATTGATGTCAAAAAGCAATTCATACAACAATAATTATATTTAAATAATTCAGTCAATATTCGGTTATCAATGGTCTAAAGAAAACATTTTTAGACATCTTAATTCTTAAATATATCAAAAATCTTTAAATAATTTCCCTCAAAGACTTTTACGACATAAAACTGTCGGCATTTCGTTTGAACCGGTGTCGCAAATGAAAAAGCAGCCAGAAACAATTTATCCCCCTTCACCTCGTCTGGAACAACAGGAAGAATAAATTCAGTCGTTATTATTTTATGTCGTATTCGTTAAGTTTACCGTATTTACTCGTATTTAAGTTGCGCCCTAAATTTAGTGTTAAATCTTGATACAAAATTGTTTCGTTTCATAGTTTAGTTTTGCCCTATCCCAATTTTTTCAGTTAAAAACCAAATATAAAATAGTGCGACTTATACAAGATTTAGTTATACGGTAATTTAGTTTAAGTTGGGGAACGAGAAATTCCAATAATGTGACACAACTATTTGGAAAGTCTTCCAATCCTCTTTATGGAAGGTAAATGCTTTTTACTTTCTCTCTCTCTCTCTCTTTTATTTTATTATTTTAATAATATGATGAATTAATAGGAATGTATAAATCCCACACAATCCTTAACTTACAAGAGCTGTCCCATTACTATTTAAGTCCGTATGGATGGTCATGGACGGGCAATTAACGGAGCAGTTATTAACAGTTACCTACCCTTAACGTTTCTCCCCATTCACGCATGGTCTCTCTTTCTCTCTCTCTTCGGTATTTGTCTTTCTATTTGTCTGCACTGTTTTTAATACCATTTTCAAATAGAAAAATTAGCCGCTATAACAACTTGCTTCACAAATAGCTACAAGAATAAAGGTAAGAATTTATTGTTCTATTTCATATCCGTCTATTTATTCAGTTACAAAAATCTGTACGATCTAATCGGGATATTTCATTTAATATTTATAAAATCAACGTCAGTACTTCAAAATATATAGTTTTAAGTTACCAATTCATAATTCGCTTTATATTTACGCAACAAAGTTATTAAATTGCATTAGTAATCTGTTTATCTTTTCCAGCATGCACTAAGTTTAATTTCATTGACAGGCATAAAATCTTATTTATTACCCTAACGTAAATCCTCACTGAAACTACATGGTATTCATGTTTTTCTCATGGGTCAATATTAGAGACAAGTAACACTAATTAAAAGCTGGTTGCACATTCATGTGGGGAGATATAGTGTTTAGACGAGCGAAGCTGGCCATTAGATACCATGTCATGCCTTTGTCACCAATTTCCTATTACACCGGTAGCAGTTGTTTAAATAACGACTCCGTTGTTGCTGGGGAGCTGTGAGAGTTATTTCCCCCTGTTCGTTGGCTGCCGGTAGAGGGAGAGGGTGTCTCCTGAATGGCAGCTTCCAGGCTGGGACTTTACTGAGGAGAAGCAATTCTATCCGAATGTTATTCTTCTTTCCGACCGAAAAGGGAAACTCAAGAATATAAATATAGATCTTTAGAGGGTGTCATAAGACACTGACACGCTTTGAAGGATTTCTTTTTAGAAATTCCTTATGTCTTTTGTGAGTATATTTTTATGCAAGGTGTTCGTTTCCTAAAAAACTTCAAATTCTTCCCAAAAAATAAGAAGAAAAAGGATTTATTTATTATTTTTAGCTTCAAACAAGTTTGGGAAATGTATTGTGGAATTATTTGTAACTCTTCTAATTCGTGCTGTCTAAATGAGGATTTTTATTTTTATGATGTTAATTGGAAAATCGGAATCACAAGAAACAAATGAAGAAATGAGTTTTGCTTGTTTCATTGAAGAGAAAAAAAAAATTTATTTATTTAAAACTTTATAGATAATTATGAAAAAGAAAAATAACTATTGGAAAACGTCTGCACTAAATATAAACACGGACAAACTTTAAAAGATTGATAATAATTGAATGAAAAATTAAAAAAGGAAAAACCTCAACACAGCAAAGTAAGATTTTAATGAAAAAGTACGGAAATGTCGATGACTACTAAACTTTGTGTAAAGTCATGAAAGTTTTATCTGGATTATTTAGTAAGTGTCAACGTATCATTGAAATATGAAAATCTTACGTTGGCGAATCAATATTTGCCAGTGGGCAAGCAACTTACGTTTCTCTCTCAACACCACTTGCGATCTCATCAAATTAATGTATTTCAGTCTCTGTTACAACGCGTTCACCTCACCCAGTCTAATTCTAGAGACTGGTTTGGAACCAGTTTTTTGGATCGTGGACCACTTTGCCAAGTACATGGGACCCATTCTGATGTTTATTGTGTTTGCGTTGTGTAGCATTGGTCTTGTTATATTTTATGTGATTATGATACCTCGGTACCTTTCTTATGGTTGGCACTGGTTCCTACCGAATTTCATCTTTGGAAATTGGTTGTTGGTTAACACAGTATTCAATTATGTGATGGGCTGTCGCACGAATCCAGGCCACCCACCTCAGATTGTTCCCGAAGTGGTGTCCATCTGCAAACGTTGTATTTCACCGAAACCACCCCGGGCCCATCATTGCAGCGTTTGTAAGAAGTGTGTTCTTCGAATGGACCATCACTGCCCTTGGCTCAACAACTGTGTTGGCTTCTACAATCACCGTTATTTCTTTCTATACATGGTCTACATGATGTCCGGCTGTCTCTATGCATGTTTTCTTTTCTATCCATTATTCTACGATAATTTTTATGTCGGCAAAGAAGTCGTATTCCACGGAGTACTGTATCCCCTTAACATGGCTTACCAGTTTTGGATGTCTAAAAACAAAAGCTACACATACATAGCTATCTCTAATGGTACTTCTGTGAAACGAACTCCTCCTCCTCAATCTTTCAACCAGCTCACATTATCGGATCAGATTTATCATCATTCTGTGATTTTTGTGTTTTTCCTGGGGTTTGGCTGTGTTATAGCCCTGAGCATCCTCTCTTTGTGGCATGCACGCCTTGTGAGTCGTGGTGAGACTAGTATTGAAGTTCACATTAACAAAAATGAAAGGAAAAGGCTTAAAAAACTTGGACAGACCTATGTGAATCCTTATGATTTTGGTTTTGTCCAGAACTGGAAGTTATTCTTTGGCCTGACTGAAGGTAGGACATTCTGGCGTCACATTCTCTTTCCATCTCGACACAAGCCTCCAGGAAATGGTTTACAGTGGAAAACAACTACATTTACTGTGGATAATTTTGAAAATATTCATGTGTTGTGACACAGTTGGTACAGCTATATCAATTTTGTATTTTGCAGCTCAAATGTATTTCATTGAAAAAGTCCCAATCAAAATAGCTGACACTGATGTTCTATGAATATTTGTTGAAATTATGAAATTGTTGTCCTGTCATAGTGTAACTGAAATAACTAGGGTATATATTTATGACTAAGGTGTATATTTAGACAATCATTCACTTAGTCCTCTTTTGCAAGTTAGACATGAGGTAACGTTTTTTTTGTTTTGTTTTTTTTTTGTTTTTTTTGGCTGAAAATAATGTAACTTATTTATTTTCTCTAATTAAGCAAAGGAATATTATTTTGTATGGAAATACTGAGATTCATATGTTGTTGAAATAAGAAAGTTAAGGTTATAAGAATAGGTGTTAATATATAACTTGGGAGTAGTTGAATATTGCAAATAGATATAAGAAAAAAAAAAAAGACTTTATTTTGACTGAAAAACTTATTTTTCAAAAGAATTCACCTTCTGACTCCTTCCATTTTGAGTAAAGAACTTTGCCTCTATCAAGGACTGTCAAATGCTCAAGGAAAACTAATTTAAGTCTCTGCAGATTACCTTTTTACTATTTTTTTTTTCTGTAACTTTAAGTTGTTTCTCTGCCTTTTTTGGCCAACATGATGCTTTTAAGCAGTGTTCTCTTATACATTCCACCTAGATCTTTCCAATTTAACAAGTTCCATTTTTTTTGTTTGCCATTTATTCATACAGTGGATCATATTTCTTCCTTAATTACTCATCTTCTGATTGTAATCTATGACATAAGGGGGGAGAAAAAGTGGATGAAAGCAATGCTACTAAAATTGGAACCAACAACAACAACAATAATAACTTGAAATGCTTCAAAATAGGTAAATCTTGCACCCAACTCTAATTTTTATTTGATTAATTTTTTCAAAACACCTTTCAGATTTCTGTTTCAAACAGCAGAACCTTTGATGACAAAATAATCAAAATTTAATTTCATCTCTCTTTTTCCATCATTTGGTTTTAGTTTTCAAAATTGAAATTCTTGAAATATTAGAAGGGAAATCTTCAAAATCAGTAAAATAATTTTATTTTGAAAGCAAATATAAAGCTAATAGCGGAAAAGAGAAATGTAAGGTTGAGAAATGAAGCCAGTCGAAAACAGAAATTGAGAATTGTTGGCGGAATCTTGATTATGGCTTAGATATAGGGTGAAGAATGGATTTTGCATATCTTCTCCAGGTCATTTGGTGATCCAGGGACTTTGGAATGGTTGGCCAGGCACTGGTTGATTAGAACCATTTCCGTATATTTTGTATCTGATGTACCAGGTGGTGTAGTTAATGTAGTTGTAAACGATCATCACCACCATGCAAGCAGTGTTGTTTCTGGTGTTTTGTGGAAAACATGTCTGGCCATGTGAAAATATTACATTGCTTGGAAACAGGCAAGTGTTAGTGACAGGAAAAGCATCTGACTGTAAAAAAAAAAAAAGTACTCTCTCACTAAATTCTGTCTGATCCATGGAAAATGGATGTTAAATGATGCTTCAGAATTATCAATGTTCAAAATAGTTTTGAAGAAATCTCTGATTTATCTTTTCTGAAACTTTTATTTGTTTCAATAATTCAAGAAAGACAACGCTTAACATTCTTCATTATTGTTAGCCCCAATTTTAATATCATTGCTTTCATTCACTTTTACTTGATGCTGTCGTTCTTCACTATTTCATCAATATTCCATCAGTTTGTGCTGAAATTCCATCATGGTGTGACCATTTTTAAAATCATCCTCAAGTAATTCTCACCATATTCCAAGAAACCACTTGACTGTAGTAAGATTGAAACCTTCAAGATATTCTTCTTCTTTGGCCCAGTTTCTCATCATTTGCCATCTGAATGATTAACTTTTGGATCAAAAAGTATTATAACATGTCTTTCAATTACATAGTTTTATTTTATTTTTTTTCTTGTTTCCCTTACAAACTGGCATTTCTTTGAAAATGCTATAATTTTATTTTGCTTTAAATATATAAATATTATCTTATAAATGTCTGGTTATGTCTTTTATAAACTGTAAATTTTTTTGTCATTTTTTTCCCCCCGTTTTTTTCTTGTTTGTTTTGTCAATTTGTTAAAAGATAAATCTCTATTTTTATTTTCAAAACAATGATAACCAATTTTTTTAAAAATTGTCAGTGAAAAATAAATAAACAAAAAAAAGACCCCAACAAATCTTGTTCAAATGAGTCAATGTGTAATTAACGGAATCGGACATAAAACATTGGAATCAGGACCTTGTGATTCTGACTCAACATTTTAATTACCTTCGTCCAATTCTTCAGAACATCCTGACCCTCTCACCTGTGCAATAAAAATTCATTTTCATTCCATCAATCTTTGCAGCCATTTTACAATTTCAAAAAGATCTCATTTTTTGGTTTTCTTGGTAAATCTGAATTAACCAAAATATTTAATGAGTATTCACAAATTGAAGTCCCATTACTTACATTCTCTGTCCATTTCTTTCTTTATCATTCAGAATTTTCTTCAAAAACTAAAATTACAAAATCAAAACAAATGTCTTGGATTCATTTAAAAGCTGACTTATATATAATGAAGGAATAGTAATTAATTAATTAGCAAGATCAATACATTTCTGGATTTGAGTCATTTATTTTTATTAAATGAGATTGATTGAACATTGTTTTGTTTTTGTTGAACAAGTTTGTGTTTATGTGGAGTAGATATTTCTAAGAGTGGGGCTGATATTGCACCAAATACAAGGAAGTTACCAATTTTCAAAGGATGGAAGTGAGTGGGGATGAGCATTCATGTACTTTTGCAGAGCCTCCCAGACTGGTGTGGGTTTACAGGGGTCATGGACACTGGCTCTTCCTCCTCCCTAAACTTGTTGATAACAAATTTTGAATTTTTGTGCCACTGTGTAATGTGTCACAGTTTTCCAATTTGATTTGAGTATTGCATGGGTCCAACCCATGCCAGCATGGAAAGCGTATGTTAAACGACGATGATGATGATGAGCTTTTAACTCTTCAACAGACCATTTGTTGTCAGTATCATATCAGGTATGGGAGTAAAAAGCAGATTAGGTCCCTGTTTTGCATTAGAATGGAACCTTTTGATAATACAGAGGTGTCTGAAGGGGAAAGAGTGAACCGAATGTTAGAACTGAGAATGAAACTGCAGAACACTTGATGTTGGAGAGCATCATCCAGTCTGTCCTTTATTCAAAGAAAGAATCTCTTTGCAACTGTTAGAGGTCAATGCTTCATTGACATTTTCCCTGCTTATTCTGGTACTGGTCACTATAGTTTTGGACTACACTCATCCATGACTAATATTTGGTCATTTAGGCAAAAAATGTATCCACCATTTCTCAGGAATTCACTAAACCTTTGAAAGAATTGTTTCCAAGCCTGCTTTTATTTGTAACCACTTCACATTTGCTGTGTAAGCAGCCCTTCTCTATCATCCTACTTCTTCATCTTCCTGGCACTTCTGGTGCATACACTAACTTTATATTGGGTATACTGTGTGGGATTCCTCCTTTTTTTTTTTTTTTTAACTCGCGTAAAAAGCACCATTTGAGTGTGGCCAGTGCCACCTGACTGGCTCCTGTGCTGGTGACACACAAAAAGTACCATTTGAGCATGGCCAATGCCAGTGCCCTCAGACTGGCCCTGTGCTGGTGACACCTAAAAAGCACCCACTAAAATCTCGGAGTGGCTGGCATTAGGAAGGGCATCCATCTGTAGAAACCTTGCTAAATCAGATTGGAGCCTGGTGCAGCCTCCTGGTTTGCCAGTCCCTGGTCAAACCGTCCAACCCATGCCAGCATGATGACAATGATGATGATGTTTAGTTTCTGCTGTGTTTAGCAAACAAGAAAGAAATCTCTTTGATAAGATGCTGGTCTATCACTGGAATGGAACTTAACGCTGGAAGCTTCCAGAATATTTATCTATTTTGGGCATTTTACAAGAATAGACTGAAATTTAAAAAAAAAAAATTATTTAGTAAGCTGTGTGGTTGCGATGTTGACTTCCCAATTGCCTGCTTTTGAGTTCAATCCTGCTGTGTGGACCTTGAGCAAGTGTCTTCAACTTTAGCCTTGGTCTGATCAAAGCTATGTGAGTGGATATTGTAGATGGAAACTGGAAGAAGCCTGCTGCATAACAGTTGTGAACGAGTGTCACCATCTTACAAGCTGTGTCCTTCATCTCCAGTCTTCTGTGAAGTTCTGTCCGACCATGATGAAATTTAACCTTACCTTGAAACGGGTGGGTTTTGGCAACATGATGGGCACCTGGCTGTAGAAAACCTGTCTCAATAAATTCCATCGAACCCAGGTAAGCATGGAAAAGTGGATGTGAAAATGATGATGATGACTGTGCCAACCTTGCAGATGGCAACAGAATGTTGTCTTCTTTCTTTTTAACCAAACCTTTTGGAATTGCAACATTTATTTGAAGATCTTTTGATGCCCTGTTTTGACTTCACGTTTGGAATTTTTTTACCCTGGTTCTTTGAAGAACTTTGCTAAAAATTCCATTGTAGTTGTCTCACTAGGAAGAGGCCAAAAGTTGTACTCCATCCTGAAACACAGCAATGGCACATGGCACACTGCCTCATGAAGGTCACTTCTAGCTCTCACTGTGCATGCAACTGTGTGCTGCCATCTGTTGGTGCACTGTAGAACTAGTCTGGCAACATTTTAATACCACCTCATATTCACAAGAATGTTGTTGACAGTAACTTCTAAGTTTTGGCCAGTTAAGCCTCCCTCTGATCACTTAACTGGCTGAAACTTTGAAGTCCCTATCAGCAACATCCTTGTCAAAGAATAAACTTGTATTCTGCATAAGTAGAGCAAGCCATCAGATTAATGTAAAATTGTTGAGTGGTTGGCGTTAGGAAGGGCATCCAGCTGTAGAAACTCTGCCAAATCAGACTGGAGCCTGGTGTTGCCATCCGGTTTCACCAGTCCTCAGTCAAATCGTCCAACCCATGCTAGCATGGAAAGCGGACGTTAAACGATGATGATGATGATGATGATTAAGACGGAACATAAAAACAGACATTTAGAGAGAGAGGGAGGGAGGGAGAGAGAGAGAGAATGTATGAAAATTGTGTTATTTGTTTTTTTAATTTTTAACCTTTAGTTAAAAAAATATCTTGAAATGTTATTAGAGAAATGTGTATTGTTTGCTGCTGATAAACAAACAAGAATAAAATATTGGAATGAATCTAAATGTGGCTTCTTGTCACTGCTTTGTTCTAATTCCTGACAAATTACTCTTCCTAAAATTATATGTTTTCCTTCTAAAGGTCAAATGCTCTCAGTTATCAGGAAAAAAAGAATGTTGTCCTTGAAATTGGTTGTGAATCTGCTGTGATTTGGCTTTTCTCCTTTATTGGCTTTCAGTCAATTGTCTGTGAGGTTTTTGACGCCGTCCGCACAAAAGAATTAGCTTTGTTTTAGCTTATTTATCTTGTTGGTTTTTTTTACTTTTGGTTGCCTGGTGTTGTTGTTGTTGTTGCTTGTTGGTTAATATTACATTTATCTGAGAAGTCTCTTCACATTTCTGATGGTTAAACGTATTATTTTTACATTTATTCTAATAATCAATGTGTGTGTGTGTGTGTGTATTCACACACACTTACACAATGTATACAATAGATAGTACATCTGTATACAGATGTGTGTGTGTATACAGATGTGTGTGTGTATACAGATGTGTGTGTGTGTGTGTGTGTGTGTATACATAAACTTAAATTTTGTCTAATTTTTAATTTTAAAACCTTTGAGAAAAAGCATGCCCAGAACTGTTATTTCTATTTTGAGATATTATTATTATTATTTAATTTTAAACTGTTTATTTTTATAAATTATTAAAAATGTCAGCATGATGCTCATCTTATGATGTTAAGCTATTCTATGAATCCTGCTCTGCAAATGGTACTTCTTCTGGTTTACAATATGCAGTACTTCACACTTCCTAACATTTTATCACAGAATAGTTAGGAGTTTTTAATAAAAGGGCAGCGAGTGTCCTATGACATATATCTAGATACAAATTTATCCGAAATTGAGATCCTGGTGATATAAACATTTACAAAAATAGCTTAAAACTGGTTCTGCGACATTTTTTTATCTGCATTCCCCTCTGTTGTTTTTGGCCGGGCCAGATACATTGTTCTGTAGTTACAGAATGGAAGGTCACTGTAGGTGGTGATGGTCATTATTGATTTAGTTGTATAGATATGCTTGTGTGCACATGCATGTGTGTGTGTGTGTGTTGATATTGGGGAAGGATGTGTATATGTGTGATTATGTATACATGTATGCGTGTGTGTGTATATATAATCCTCATCATTGCTCCAAGGTCCACTTTCCCAAGCTTGCATGGGTTAGAGGGAGTTTGTTTGAGCCAGATTTTCTACAGCTGGATGCCTCTCCTCTCACCAACCCTTACCTGTTTCCAAGGTAACATGTTTCCCCATAATATTGGAAATGAACCACACAATATTGAGACAAGGTAACACACACACACACATGGGATTCTTTCAGTTTCCATCTGCCAAATCCACTCACAAGGCTTGGTTGACGTGGGGTTATTGTAGAAGACACTTGCCCAAGGTGCTGTGCAATGGGACTGAACCCAAAACCGTGTGGTTGGGAAGTGAACTTCTTAAACACACAACCATTTCTGTATTTGTGTGTGTTTGAAGAAGTTCTCTTTGCAATCACGAGGTTCCAGATTCTGTCTCACAGCGGAGTATTTTGGAAGAGTTTGTTTACCGGAGGGAAGGACCATCATACGGTCAGAATCCATCAGAGTAATTGAATTTGGAATTCAAAGGGTTTGACCTTTTTGCATAACATGTCACACTGATGCTTGGTTAAGAAGATCCTGTGGAATACTCAGCCGTTTGAACTCAATAAATTGGTGGTCATCCAATTGGATCCAATAACAAGAGTATGAGGTGCTGAAATGGACAGATTTCTATTTTATTTTTGAAACACACACGTATGTATTCATATAATTACGAGGGGAAGTCAAAAGTTATCCACACTTTTACCATAACCTATCTTTATTGTTGTCACACTATCTTCTGCTCCTGCATGCTTATAGTTGGTACTTTTGTGGTCATTTGATGGTAGTTTGAGCCTGATTGCACCGTTTTTCTTTCTGGCTTTACAATGTAAGCATGGCCACTCCACTAGTAATGTGCACCAAAGAAGAACGCAGAGCAGGGATCTGAGAGGTGGTAATGGTGAACCGCTGAACCATTATCATCTCCCGAGCTGGCTGAATCTTCTCCTCAGTAGTGGAGGTTGATGGGTGTCCTGCTTCCTCTTCGTGCATCTCTTTTCTCTGACCAGTTTTAAACTTCTTGATCCACTCATACACACTTCTACGTGGTTGTGCACTGTCCCTGTATTGTGCTAAAAGCCTCCAATAAATTTCAACCAGAGAAATTGGATCACTGCTCTTTGTTCTTCTTTGGTGCACGTTGCTAGTGGAGCAGCCATGCTTACACTGTAAAGCCAGAAAGAAAAATGGTGTAATCATGTGACCACAATAGCACGGACTATAAACATGCAGGAGTAGAAGACTGGGTGACAATAATAAAGATATGTTACAGTGAAAGTGCGGATAATGTTTGACTTCCTCTTGTATATACAAGTTTTGAAACTTTTACAGGAGAGACATTTATTAGTTTCAGAGAAGTACAAAACTCTAAACTCCTTCAAATCTATGGTTCTACTCAGCAGCTGTAATCACTTGAGAACAAAAGTGTCACATATTACTCCCCCTTCTTCTTCTTCTTCACATTATCAGTCCCCCTCCACTGGAACCTTCCAGCCCCCATTATCCTCTTTTCCCACACTATTTTCACCAATCTTTGCCTTCAGTTACCTCTCCATCTCTCCATCTCAGTTCCCTCTCATATCCACCCTCATTCCCCCACTCACTTCAGTACTCCTTTGTCTCCCTCCCTACTGCTCCTTCCCCTCGCTCATCCCCCTCCATTTTAGAATTATCCTCCTTCCTGAGTCATTTCTGTTTCTCTCACCTGATGCCTTCACCTTAATGATATTTCTCATCAACCACACCTCCATCCTTGTTTATCACTTGCTCCATTCAGCTCCAGCCCCCATCTCTAACCATCTGTTACTCCCCTCTTACATTCTTATGAAACTATCCCCTCTCAACCCCTGATTCGCTGTCTGTATCCTCTTGTACCTTGAGAGTTTGTTCTTGTTCCCCATCACAACCTTCCTTTTATCTTCTTCCCAATTACTCCCCCCCCCCCATATAATGTCAGGTAGTCCTATATCTCCTCTATGACCAGACACCTTTGTTTGTCCCCCTCTCATACTTCAGCCTCTCAGCATCTCTTGCAAAGCCATAATCTTTCCTCTCTTGAATACTTTTTCTTTTCTTGACTTGTAAGTTACCTGGGCAACCCCAATGGTGCCAGTGGCATGAAAATCAGCACCCCCTACACACTGTAAAGTGGTTGGCATTATTAGGAAGGGCGTCTAGCTGTCATTGTGGGCTTCATGCAACCCATTGAGTCCTCTCAAACCATCCAACTCATTCCAGCAGGTAAGACAGGTGTTAATTGGTGATGGATTAATTACTATATAAAGAAATCATACTCAATGTATTTTATTCTTGTATTTCAGTTTGATCAGCCCCCATCATGTCTGATGATGATGAAGCTCCCCCTGATCTGGTCCCTGCAGATATTGTTAAGGTCCCTATAACAATCATCACAGGATTTTTAGGTAAGGTCTACTGGATTCTGTGCTCTTAACATCCTTTACTTATTCTGCACCCTTTTCCACATACATTTTCTCTCCATCGAATATAGTTAGGGGGTGGGGGTGGGGTTGCAGTGGGATAGTTTTCCCTGAGTGACACTTTTATGGTGGTGGCATTTCTAGCTATGCTGCTTAAAACTCTATAGCATTAAGGCCAGGTTGGGGGTGGAGATAGCAAACTCAAGGGCTGCCTCAAGCAGCACTTTTAGGTTGGTTATATAAGCTTGTTTTGGCCCAGGGTGGGTGATAAACTCAAAGCTTGCTTGGGCAGCACACACTCTGGCCTTACCACTGTTTGTGTTCTAGTTTTCATGCAATTTTACTGTTGTAGGATTTCATTGTAAAAATATTTTATGTAATTAACAAATATATTGCATAATTAATGTATTTTATAATCAACAGGTGCCGGTAAAACAACTTTATTGAATTATATCTTGTCGGAAAACCATGGGAAACGAATTGCTGTTATTTTGAATGAATTTGGAGAAGGTAATTAATTTGGAGAAGGTAATTAATTTGGAGAAGGTAATTAATTTGGAGAAGGTAATTAATTTGGAGAAGGTAATTAATTTGAATTGTGTTACTGGCAGGGTTTCATTGTAAAGATTTGTTATGGAATGAACAATAGACCAAACTTTAAAAAATGAGTGCTGGAATTAATTTGACTGAAACCCTTTGAGCTGGTGCTCCAGCATGGCCGCAGTCAAAGCTGGAGTCTTCTTGTAGTCTCCTCTAACTGTCTCTGTTGTCCCTTTCCCTATCACCACAAGAATTGTGAACAATGTTTGATGGTGTCTTGAACAACCTGCACAGTGAATATTTTTAGAGCGAGGATGGTTTGTGCAGAGCCAGTCCCATTTTAACTTGTATTGGTCTGATGCAACGAGTGTCACGAGGTCAGTTGTTACCAGGAGGCAGAAGTTGTAAATGAGCAGCCAAAAGAGCTGAAGATCCTCACCTGCCCTGGGTCTGATGATAATTAACCCCTAACTGGGATCCTAGCAGGTGTTTATTATTCTGGGTCAGGAATAGACCTGGGAACAGAAGTGGTAAAGTGGTGGCTGCACACTCTTCAAAACTCTGAAACTAGGGCTGCATTTGGGCCCAGGACAACATATTAGATTAAATGATTAGATTTTTTTAGGATTATACTGACCAAAGGACATGAATATAGTTTTGCCCCTGGAGTAATGTCAAGTAATCTGGACAGTAATTATAATTTCACTTTTGACCAGATTTTAGTTATTTTTATTCTTTTGTTTCAGGAAGTTCCATTGAAAAGTCTTTAGCAGTTGGTCAGAAGGGGGAATTATTTGAAGAATGGCTAGAATTACGAAATGGATGTTTGTGTTGCTCTGTCAAGTAAGTCATTTTACAGATGGTCTTGGTGGAGGCAAGGGTTGAGATGCTGTTGTTTAGACTTGGATTGATCAGACTTATAATTGAAGGCATTCCAGCCATGACCATCTTGTCTTTTTAGGAATCTGTTGGACTACATTAGCTAATTTTCTTTTTATTTTATATGAATATGAGGGCGTTTTAGCTCATCTTTAGCAAACCAAATGAACAGGACCTAATGAGGATATGGATCTGGAGATAACCTCTCTTATAAATGTAATTGTTAAAAACACAAAACTATGTCAACAACAAACGAAAATCATTCATCAATGGAGGTGAGAATGCTGCATGTGCATTTCTGCCTGTCTGAGCTTTGTCAGTAGCATATACTCACTGACAACCACATGCTAACATAAAATGCATCACAACTGATACGGGAAAACAGTGATTGAAAAATCACTGGTGTTGCAGTTAGCTACTCAGTTGAGTGAAATTCTGTTATGTGCAATGACTGCATGCTACTGACAGAGTGCAATGAGACAGAAATGTGCATCTGGCATTCTCACTGCTGTTGATGGAGATTTTTGTCTGCTACTGATATTGTTTTTGTGTTTTTAAACACAGCATGTCCATAAGAGATATTATCTCTGGACAAATACTGCAGTTAATTTGCTTTTTCATGTATCTCCATTAAGCATGATACACAGCTGGCTGGTTTAATCTAATGATACTTCTATTGCATGTAACGGGTATTGCACTACTACTATTACTACTACTGCTGATGAGGGTGGTGGTGGTGGTGATAATGCACAATTTGTTTTAGTTATTTTTTAATGTCATTGTATTTCTTTTTGCTTTGGTATTGAACCGCCATTGTGGCCATGATGGAGCGCTGACTTGTGGATGTCACTAGTAGCACTGTGTAACAACAGTAACAAGCATAACAACTACTGCTACTATAACTGTTACATTATATGATAATGTTTAAAATCTGTCTGTTCCAGGGACAACGGAGTGAAGGCCATAGAAAATCTCATGTTAAAGAAAGGAAAATTTGACTATATCTTATTAGAGACGACGGGTTTAGCTGATCCAGGTGAGTAGATTAGCAAGCAGACAGTATTCTTGAAAGATTACCTTTTGGTGGAACCGACACGATCCAGGTGTGTGCTGGGGCACAGGTTTTAGTATAGGGAGTTTAGCTTTGCCAGCTGCATTAGTAAATGGTACCATGGAAAAAGTATCCGGGTCTTGGTGTAAAATGGTTAAGGGTTATGGAAAGCATCCAGCCATGGAAATCCTACCTGTGCAGACACTGGAGCATTGTGCAGTCCTTGGATATGTTGGAGACTGTCAAACCATCCAACTGATGGAACATGGATGCTGGAAAAAGATGATGGTGATAGTGTGTGTGTGTGTGTGTGTGTGTGTGAGAGCATGTTGGAAAATATTAGCTTGGCTGTACACAGGTGAGGCTTGGGGACAAGAAGGACTTCCAGTCATAGAAAATCTGTCTCACTATACTTTGTCTAACCCATGCAAACATAGAAAAGTGGACGTTAAATGATGATGTTCATAAATGTTGATGATTTTATATTTAGTGTACTGAAAGTATGTTTAGTAATTAAGCAGTAAACAAATATAATATTAAGTGATAATCAATGTTATTAATTTTGCCTTGAAACCAAGCAAGTGAGGACAACACCCGACTGATTCAGCCTTTATAAGATTATATGGATACAGATTCATTGCAGAGACATTCTCTTATTTCACTAATGAGCAATTAAATATACACTGTAGTAAAGATTGTTTGCCAACATAACGTGGTTTAGGACGAATGTTGCTGTAATTTAGCCCCAGGAGACATCGTCTTCAGCTGGCTATATGGCACGATCTGTCGACACGATTGTGTCATATAGCCAGCTGGAGACGATGTCTCCTGGGGTTAAATTACAGCAACATTCGTCCTAAACCAGGACGGCCATGTTATGTTGGCAAACAATCTTTACTCCAAAGTACTGTTGCTGAATATCTCTCGTGAGATTTAAAAATAGTAATTTTCGAAATAAATAATTTCTTGAACATTTACATGGAAAATTTTAAGAAATAGTCTCTTCTTAAAACTACAAATTTAGGAAAAATATCGAAATGTATTCTTTGCTTAGTT
>NC_068988.1:96907403-96921818 GCF_001194135.2 Octopus bimaculoides
CTTGAATCGGCCCCCTTTTTTTTTTTTTTCCTTTTCTTCATTATTTATTTCACGTTTCCCGTTTAATAATTTATACTCAAGAGGGCAGCGAGCTGGCAGAAACGTTAACACGCCGGGCGAAATGCTTAACAGTATTTCGTCTGCCGTTAGGTTCTGAGTTCAAATTCCGCCGAGGTCGACTTTGCCTTTCATCCTTTCGGGGTCGATCTAATCGACTGGCCCCTCCCCCGAAATTTCGGGCCTAGAGTAGAAAAGAATAATTTATACTCAAACCAAGTCTCAAACTCCGAAATATGCATTTAATCTGATCGTCTTCGAGGATTCATACGATTCTGTGTTTTCTATATTTTAAAAAATAGACACATTTATAGTTATCTCAAATTTGTTTATGTGCAATTGCCAGTACACCATTTTGGGTGTGGCCGTTGCCAGTACCGCCTGACTGGCCTTCGTGCCGGTGGCACGTAAAAGCACCCACTACACTCTCGGAGTGGTTGGCATTAGGAAGGGCATCCAGCTGTAGAAACTCTGCCAAATCAGATTGGAGCCTGGTGTAGCCATCTGGTTTCACCAGTCCTCAGTCAAATCGTCCAACCCATGCTAGCATGGAAAGCGGACGTTAAACGATGATGATGATGATGATGAAGGTATGTGATTGAGCAATTATCGTTATAAGTTGATTATTGACCAGCAAATGACTGCTTAAACTAATATTATGCAGTTAAATAAGACCACATTCTCTTTGTAATGTAGCATTATGAACATATTCTCGCAGAATGTCTGATTGACCGTTACAGTATGTTGTTCATGGAAAAATTCACTTCAATTTCGTTTAGTATCACACTGTTGGACGGTGGACGGTCCATTCATAAGGACATTTGTAAGGAGACTCACTAAAATGTAGTGGGAGGAAACTCAGTAGTACAGAGTTGCCTCCCTCTAAAAGTGTCTGTCTTGACGCAGATCTATAATTTACAAGAAATCTTAGCCGTAAACCTTTTTGGATATTATGTGCCCCTTACTTGGTTCTAGGACACTGAACTGCCCCTGAATTTAGATTAGAATCTAAAGGAAAGATCAGTAACATTATGCCTATAGCTAAATGATTGTCAGAGAAGCAAACTTGAAAAGAACACACACACACACACACATACACATGCATGTACGCACATACATACACACACACACACACACATATTGTTCTCCTATTACATCCATGTTTAACTCTGTCAGATGACACAAAACATGTCGTATACATGTATAATATTGCCAAAGGATTTGGGCATCAGATTTAGTTGCCCTTCCTGTTATTAAGTTTTCATGTGAATCTTATTAACTCTTGATGAGTTCTTTGGTCTTTTATTAACGAGCCCAGCACTACCAGGGTTTAACCTCCATTATTTTCACCATCTTTATGTTTCTACCTCTGCCCCTGTTTGACTTTTGCCTGTGTCTTCTTTCTTCAGGACCAATTGCATCAATATTTTGGGTGGATGAAGAATTATGCAGTGATATATACTTGGATGGTAAGTAAATTCTGTACACATATATATATATATATATATATATATAAATATATAATATGTGCTTACCAACCACATGGTTCCGGGTTCAGTCCCATGCGCGGCACATTGGACAAGTGTCTTCTACTATAGCCTAGGACCGACCAAAGCCTTGTGAGTGGATTTGGTAGACGGAAACTGATAGAAGTATGTGTGTATATGTTTGTGTGTCTGTGTTTGTGCCCCCACCAACATTGCTTGACAACCGATGCTGGTGTGTTTACGTCCCCGTAGCTTAGCGCTTCAGCAAAAGAGACCGATGGAATAAGTTACCAGGCTTACAAAGAATAAGTCCTGGGGTCGATTTGCTCGACTAAAGACTCAAAACTAGCGATTCACATTGTAACCTCTAGAAATAATGGATTATATCTTGAAATATTTTGTCTTATCTTAATTTTTAATGATTTGTTTTGTAGCTTATTTTTATTGTTTTTCTACTTTTTACAGGTATAATCACTATGATTGATGCCAAACATTGCTTACAGGTAAGATTATTATTATTATTCTTTTGGAAAGGAAATTGAGAGTGGAGAGGGAAGTGCTGTTCTCAAGTGAGTTTACTGAAAGGTGGGTGGAAGTTGTGAAAATGGCAAGAGTGGATGGTACCCCTCTAAGTGTAGACCTGTGAGTCAGAGAGAAGGAATTGGAGAGGGCACTTGCTCTTGGGCTGGTTATACGACACTGGCATAAGCCATGGGTTATGGTCTCACTTGGCTCCCTGTATGTATATATATATATATATATATATATATCCAAATCCGTAATCACATGCTGATATGATATTTTTAATTAATCCATGCCGAAACTAATTGATTAATAAATTCATTCTATTTCCTCAGTTTTAAAGTTTGTTTTTCTTTGCAGCATCTAAACGAAGTGAAAAAAGATAACCTGGTTAACGAATGTGCAAGGTAAGCCAAGGTCAGCCAAGACATTGAATTGAGTGTAAAGTAGGGAGAGTTATTTAAGAGAAATAAAAGTCATCTGTTTTTTCCATGCTGGCATGGATCGGACGGTTTGACAGGAGCTCCAACCAACAGCAGTATGGGAAATGAAGGTCAATTGATGGTGATTATAAACCAGTCTCCCCTGTCTGCTTTGGCATAGTTTCTGTGGCTGAATCCACTTTCTAATGTCAGCCATTTCACAGAGTGAGCTTGGTGCTTTTTATGTGGCACCAGCACTGGTGAGGTCACCAAGTAACTTGTAAGACAAAGAGACTCCCTCCCCCCAGCTGAAGTGATGTGGGGGTGGGGGTAGTATTGAAGTTGGTGGCTTTTTGCTTGATGATGAAAGGTTAAAGTATGGTAGACCAACAGGAGCAGATGTCTTTCTTGAGAGGAGATATAAATTTTACAAAGGACATAGATTGTTTACTCACACATGTATTACATACTTACTGGATAGCCATGGCTGGAATGCTCTTTGATTATTAATTGATCCGTTCAATCAGAGTTGACCAACAACAACAATAATAAATAACTTCAATAACACAGTCACCATGACTTACAACCTTAACAATCACCTCTCTCATCACCATGACCACCACCACAAATAACAACAATTCTACCTCCAGCAACATCACCGCCACCACCACCACCACCATCATTATATTCATTGTCCCTTAAAGTCACATGACTACTGCTACTGCTAATTCTATAACACTGTCAGTACATTCAACAAGGACCATGGCAACAAGTAGGAAGAAAAACAGAAAAAGAAAAAAAACACCCCAAAAATAAGAAGAAAAAAAAAAGAAATGGCCAACAGTAAAGAATAAATTCAATTTTGAGGCATTTTTGAAGTTTGAGAATCATTTCCGTTGAAATGTTGTTGATGTTGTTCTTAATGCTGTTGTAAAGTTTGTAGCTAGCAGTGATGATGATGATGGTGGTGGTGGTGATGTTGTTTCCTTGCAGTGTGTTCTGATGAGAAAATGATTTTGATTGTGGAGATGTTGCTGCAGGGGAAAGTGGGGGTTTTTTTTTTGTTAGTTTGTGTGTTTTATTTGTCCACAAGTTTTTAAACATAACTACAGTGATTTTGTTCCACTTACTTCCGCAGATACCATGTCATTGCATGAAGATTATATTCTTAAAACTCTCTTTGTGTGCATGTATGTGTATGTGTGTGCATATACATACATATATATAATAGAAAAATGTTTCAAAAAGAAAGTAGAAACTACACGTGGGAAAGATATGGGGAAAGTAAGGAGAATAAAGATAAAAATGCACATTGAATATCAAAAAAATAAAGGCTTTTTTATGAAAAATAGTGATAAATAAATACAATTAGATGAACTGAGGTAGAATTAAGAGGAATAAAAATCATTATTTTGAATTGTTAAAGAGATTCAAAGTCAGGTACATCAACATGTCAGATGTCAGAATGGCTGGTTACATTAACATGGGGTTCACAGTGATGTAAAACAACCATGAAAGTAGCAAGTGTTGGTACAATACTGTAGAAATCTAAGCACCAAATCGAATTTAAACCATAGATCTGACTTGGGGTTGGTTCTAGGTGTGGTGTAGGTATAAGTAAGAACTGAAATGGGGTTTAGAATTTACAACAGCTGTTTCATTAGAACTTTATGGATGTATTCATAGCATAAATCCACCATTTTCAAGTAAAAATTGAAACAGGTATAAACAGGTGAGGTAAATTTTTGATGGTGTCATTATCCAACAACAGATAGATAGGTCATCATTCAATGTCATAGGATATCCTTTTCTAACTGTTGTTGGTTGCCATCATCAAAGTTTTATATCCCCTGTTTATACCTGTTTAAAATTTTTGTCTGAAGATGGTGGATTATATGTTATGATGCAATCTCAAGACAAAGATATCTTTATGCTCATGCACATACATACATAAATAAATATGTACATATTTATCAATTAATAATTGATAAAAGAATAGGAGTTACATAATCACCTTCATTAGCTTACAGCTGTTTCTGCTGTAAAAAAGCAATTCAATCAGAACTAAGTGCTCGTGCAAGATCATATAGTTTCCTCAGAGCCATTAAAATGAATATATATTTGCACGCGTGCGTGTGTGTGTGTGTGTATACATGTGTGTGTGTGTGTGTGTATACATGTGTGTGTGTGTGTGTATCTATATATATAGCTATATATGTGTATATATATATAATTGTCTTTTACATTTCATATGCTTGTAGACAGATTGCATTGGCTGATCTTGTGGTTATCAATAAAGTGGATCTGGTCTCAAAAACAGAACTCTCACAGGTGAAGGAGAGAATATCGTAAGTTAGCCAATAATTTTGCTGCATTTGCAACTCTCTCCATCTCCCCTCTTTCTCTCTTGCTCTTCTTCTCTACTTCCCCCTCTCTCTCATCATCTAGTGCCTCTCTTTCTTTTTCTCTCTCTTATTATATTTAAGGTTTTGCTTGTGTCTGAATATTATACTTCAATGAGAATCAAAACTATGAAAGTCGTCTCTTGGGTGGAAAGTGCAAGATTTAATTATTCTTTAATACACTCAAACAAAATGGATTCCAATGGATCTTTATTTCATTTTAATATTCATCATGCAAGATTCTTGGTACTTCGTTAGGAAAGACAAAATCACTACAGTCTTGGAATGGTTGGCGTTAGGAAGGGCATCCAGCTGTAGAAACACTTCCAGATCAGATTGGGGCCTGGTGCAGCCTCCTGGCTTCCCAGACCCCTGTCGAACTGCCCAACCCATGCCAGCATAGAAAACGGACGTTAAACGATGATGATGATATATGCAGCTAGACCCATTGCCTGATTTCCTTCCCAAGACATCTCTGTGACCCTTTACTTCTCTATCTACAGCTCTGAAGTTGTTCCTAGATACCCCTAATCTTTCTCACTACCCAGAATCATTTCATTTGCTATCTGCCCCTCACTGTTAATATTGTCCTCTCCACCCACATTTTGCACTAATCATCAAATCATCTCCCCACAATATGTCTCTCATTCTCCCCATGCACTGTATCTGTCTCTCTCTCTCTCTCTCAGCAAGGTCATCGAGTACAATACCGTGAAGTGGTTGGTTGTGGGGGTGGGGCGTCCAGCTGTGGAGACCAAGGTGAAAGAGATATTGGGGCATGATGCAGTCCTTGGACTCACTGGATCCTGTGAAACCATCCAACTCAGGCCAACACGAAGCATGCACATTAATTAGTGATGATGATGATGATGGTGACAGTGACACCTGTACATATATGTTGGGCTTCCACACAGTTTCCATTTACCAAATTCACTCACATGGCATTGGTTGGAAGACAATTGCCTGAGGTGCCATGAAATGGGACTGAACCAGAAACCTCACAAAAGCAGGATTTGCATCACACACACACACACACACACCTGTCTGTCTGTCTGTTGGTTGATTGAGAGATCAGTTTGTCTATCTGTCTACAAGCATATTTATGTGTGTGTGTGTGTCTGTCTCTGTGTGTGTGTATATGTATATATATGAGTGTATGTATATATATATGTCTTTGTATATGAGTCTGTGTGTGTGTATTATGTATGTATATATGTGTATGTATGTGTGTGTGTGTGTGTGTGTGTGTGTATATATATATATATATATATACATACATACATATAATGTCAATTTGTATTGTTCTAGAGAGAAGTAAGTGCCAAAATTGGTTGGCCAAACTAAGAGAGTGATGATGATGATGATGATGATGTTGGCAAGAAATGACAAAGCTCACACATTCAGTACTCTGATGATAAAGTAAAGAACAAAAGCGAGAGAGAGAGAGTAAATGGCTGTTGGCTAAGAGAGTTTTGGTTTTGCTACATGTATTAGGACACAGCTTTTAAATTCCAATATGCATGGAATCCATACAAGTCTTGATTTAAATAAAAACTATCAAGAAATGAATGTAGAAGATTTTACACACCCTACCAACCAACCAACCAACTGATTTGGTAACAAAGAAACGGTAAAAAAAAAAAAAAAGACAAAAATGGAACTTAAAGAAGGCAGGGTATCAACGGAAAGAAAGTAAAGAGAGAGGGGTGGGTCGGTAGGGTGGAGGGAGAGACATTGTGATTGCCGTAAGATGGTTGCAATGAATTGGAATGTTGTAGAGTTTTCTCTCTTTTTATTATTTCTGGAGCTTCAATCTACATGTGGTTGCCGAAAGCTTCAGAATGTTTGTATGTGTGTGTGTGTGTGGGTGTGTGTGCATGTGTGTATATGTACACCCGTCGGATGTGTGTCTGTACACCCATAGGATATATGTATGCGTGCTTGTGTGCATGTGTGTATATGTAAATTCATAGGATGTGTATTTCTGTATGCATACACCCACACACATAAACATGTATGCACACACACACACTCCCACACTACTTTCACAGTTTGTATATATTTGTGTGTGTGTGTATATGTTGGTGTATTCCTGCATGTTCTGATATCAATTCATTGTGCTCCAGCTGGTCGTTGAATCTATAAGAATCAGTGGTTTTCTATATTACCCCTGGCACTGGTCTCTGATCCCTGGTCAACATCTTCAAAACTTTCAAAGAACCAAAATCCCTGGTTTAAAAATAAATTCCATGGAAATGGTTTGATTCCTGTTTACCATCATAATTAACTGCTGCTGTTGAACCAGTAATGAAGCCTCTAATTGGCTGCGTGACCTACTAGAAATAGCAACCAGATTTTTCTCAATTCTTATCTTATTATCATCTTAAGTCCTGTCATCATCATCATCATCATTAAATGTGCTTTTTTGATGTTGGCATGAGTTAGAGGAGTTGAAATAGGTGGTGAATGCCGAGGACTGCATCAAGCTTCAATGTTTCTGGAATGAAATGAAAGATGAGAGAACAAAACAGACCATTGGTTAGTGGTGTATGAAAATGTTGGTTACGCTTGGTTTGAAGTTGGTAACAGGAAGATGACGTTGCTGGCTGTAGAATCCAGACGGAAGAACTTATGTCCAACCCATGCCAGCACAGCAAAACAATGGGCACAAAAAATATGATTATAATGATGATATCTGTGTGTGTGTGTGTGTACATATACACTGTGCTTCTGCATAGTTTCCGCTACTAACCAAATTTCATTCTTGAGACCACAAGGCAACTTCAAGCTATGGTAGAGAAGACATTTACCAAAGACACTTGCTTTTCATTGGGATTGAACCTGAAAACATTTGGTTGTGATGTAAACGTTATTATCACTGAGCCATGGCTTTTTTAAAATCTGAGACTCCTATTTCCAAAACCTTCTCATTAACTATTTTCTTTCTTTTTTCTTTCTCCCACCCATTCCATCCATCCATCCATTCATCCGTCGAGCCAATGTTTCTGTTTCTCTGGAAGCACTAAATGAGAAAATTCTTCCATTTTGTTCTTGTTATTATTGTTCCCACCTTACTCCCCCCACACCCAACCCAAACTCTGGCACTTCCTTAGAACAACTAACATTAGGAAATGAAATGACTCCACCTTGCCAAGAAGAACAATCTAGAACCAAGAATTTACCATTTCACCAATTCTCCATTTCCTTTTTAAGAAGACCTTAAAGGGAAAAAGAATTTAAATATATATATATATGTATATATATGTATGCACATACGCACGCACACACACACACACACACACATATGTGCACATACACTCACACACACACACACACGCATACATACATATATAAAAACAGTAAACTTTCAATAAAACTATTTTCTTAAAATGAAATACTAACAACAGCAACAACATGCTTTTTTCTGCATGTGTGGGTGTCTGTGTGTTTGTTGGTACATGTGTGTGTGTGTGTACATTCATGAGTGTGTATGTTAGACTGTGTACATTTTTATGCATGCGGCTATGTATGTATGGATGTATGTGAGTGTTTGTCTTTGTGTAGATAAAAAAAAAAACTCTAGCAACAACAACAAATATAAAGATAAAAAAAAAAGTTAATAAAATTTTCAAATAAGACCATAAAAATAAATTACTTGGAAGAGAGTGAAATGAAATCTGTTCGTTTGCATATCGTTTGACTTTTTGTTAGTGTAAGGAGTGGAGGGGGTGGTATTTAGGATGTGTATTTGTGAGTGGGTGGAGGTTAGAGCACCCCACCCAAATACACAGACAGCTATGCATGCGCAGACATACACACATATATGTACACATGCATACATAGACATAGAAATGCACATACATGCACACATGCGTATGTGCACGTGTATATATGCATGTGTGCACACCTCTCGCATACTACATACATAGCTATTGCACACACAGCTCATAAAATAAGAACCAGGCTTAAAAAGAAAGTAAAAAATGAAAATAAAGTCCCTGGGATCGATTCATTTAACTAAAAATGTTTCAAGGCAGTGCTCCAGCATGGTCGCAGTCTAATGTATGATATGTAAGCACATTGATACAAAACAAGGTGGGGAAAATAGTACTTGAATACCAAAGGTAGAGTAAAATATGATTTAATTAAAGCTGAAAAACAGTTTGCAAAGATTTTTCTGGCTTTAATAAAACAGCATCTTTTATTTTATTTTATTTTATTTTATATTATATTATTTTATATTATATTATGTTATGTTATATTATGTTATGTTATGTTATATTTATGTATTTTATAAGGACTTAACACTTTATTCATCTTATTTCATGTTTCCAGGACTATAAACTCTTTGGCAGAACTGATTGAAACCACTTATGGCAGGTGAGTTAATTTGGATTTTTGTTGTTGTTGATATTCTAGTTACTCCTTGGTTTGTCCCTGATTGAGAAGACCTATTGATCCAAGGCATTCCACACGACCACCCTGTCTTTCTTTGAGGGACATAGGACTATATTGTTTGATGCGTTCTTTCCTTCTACTTTCCTGTGTAAACATGTCTGGCCATTGGGGAAATATTACTTTTCTTGGAAACGGATGATGGTTGGTGGCAGAAAATATCCTTCAAACTTTGACTCGCACAAGCATGGAAAAGTTTACATTTTCAAAAAAAAAAAAAAATTTTTAGGAGGAAAGAAAGAAGTGATGTGGAGAGGTGGAAAAATAGCAGTTAATGAAAGGAGATTAATTGATGGGTTGTTGTTTGGCCTCAGCCTACTTTAATGAATCAGATCATGCTGTCATGGGTTGGACGACTATTTATGCTTATGGATGTTAATCTATGTTATCAACAACGTGTATTTCTGCAACTATACAAATGTGTAATTGGTGTGTGTTTGAATGTATGTGCATGTGCATGCATGTGTGTGTGTGTGTATCTGCGTGTGCATATAGGTGTCTATGTTTATATATATATATATACATATCATCATCATCATCATCGTTTAACGTCTGCTTTCCATACTAGCATGGGTTGGACGATTTGACTGGGGACTGACGCTACCAGATGGCTGCACCAAGCTCCAATCTGATCTGGCAGAGTTTCTACAGTTGGATGCCCTTCCTAATGCCAGCTGTAGAAACTCTGCCAGATCAGATTGGAGCCTGGTGCAGCCATTGATATATGTATTGCATGTATGCATGCACATAGATTCAAAGACACACCATTTACACATAGATTGCCAAGATGGAGGGGTTTGTTTAGAATTGTTTGCAAAACAAACATCAGGGCAGGAAATTAACAGATAAAGATAAGCACCACACTTCTTTCTGACAAAGGATTAAAGTTTAACGACTTATCAAAAGTAATACAATTTACCCAGAAGCTATACAATATTGTGTGCATGTTTTTTTGGGGTTTTTTTTTTGGTTTTTTTGCATGCCAGTGTATATCTATGTGTATGGTGTGTATATTTAGAAATAAGCATGCAAAAATATACAAATATGCAGAAAAATATCCTTTATCAAAACTATAAAGTTTTACTGACAGAAATCTATCAGAGCCCTGAGGTAATAAAGAAGCAGCTACTTGTTAGTGCATGTATTTTGGGTGTTTATATGCAAGGGTGTATATTTATATATATATATATATATATATATATATATATATATATATATATATATATAAATATATATATATAAATATATGTATATAAATATATGTATATATATATATATATATGCATATATACATATGTATATGTACATACTTACATCTATACATATATATGCATATGTGGGCACAGGACGTCATGAAACGTGTACAACAAAACAATACGAAGTACGGGTGCACAGAATATGAGCTATTTTTTTGAACAACGAAATACATAAGTGTAAAACATAGAAAACAGATGTTAAATAATGATGATGAGGTTCTAGGCCAAGGTTTAGAAATTTTTCCAACCCATTACCCTGAAAAAGTCCTTTTTGTTATGCTCTCCCACTGCTCAGAGGGTGAACGACAGTGTTGGATGTGACAGGATTTGAACTCAGGTTGTTGGAAATCAGAGCAAATACTGCAAGGTTTTAGATTGGATGTTCTACTGCCTCTGCCAAATCACTAGTTAAATGGTAATGAGGAAGATGATGATGCTGGTGATGATGAAGAGGACAGTGACATGATGATGATGAAAATGGCAAGGATAAAACAATAATGACTTAAGGCTGATGATTTCTAATTTTGTCTAATTGTAGAAATTTGCAGGATATATTGTGTTGACAGTTGAGCAATTTATTGTCATTAGTCTCATTGATAAATGTTTGGCTGCTAAATGAATTTATCTGAAACATAGTAGGGTTAAATTGACCACTCTCTCCTCAACTATATCTATCATTATTCCTGTTCTTATTACTGATCGGTTATAATTCAAACTATCTCCTTCTCCAACTGAAGTGCTTGTATTTTGTCATTTTTTGAAACACTGCATGATTTCAGTATATTTATCCACAGATATATTCTTTCACAGATTGCTTTTACTATTAAAATGTTCAAGGTTGCCTGATGAAATGGTATAGCTATGTAATAATCTAATGTTATGCAATATCATGTAATATGCATGGTTGAATAAATAGCCATACTGTGGAAACATGTGTAGCATAAATTGTTCATTTATGTTTCTTGATTCTGTCATAGGCTGTAATATTTGCTGCATTTTGTTGTTACATAAATGGATTTACAAGATGCTTAATATCATTATACAAGGTCAGCATTGCACTGACTGCTCTGTTAAGCAGTTGATTGGTTTTCAGTATTTTTGTATTCTTCAAGAGTACCCTGTAAGCCAAATATAGGTTGGAGCACTTCTAAGTAAATTGCCAGGATCATTTAGACCCCTGCTATTTGACACACACACACGTGTGTGTGGTTACCATCATCATCATCATCATCATCATCATATATAATATAATATATAATTGAAAGGTAAAGGTATGAAAATACTTTGTATACTCACAGCTATGCAAGTAGAGCAGTGAGCATCCGTGAGTTTTCATGAGCATGTGTAAATGTGTTTGCATGTGTGTGTGTGTGTGTGTGTGCGTGTGTGATTGTATGTGTAGGTGTGTCAGTGAGTAAGTATACACCGTTACCTGAAAACGACTCTCCTCCTGCAGATGTAATTATTTGTCCCTTCTATCATCTCACATCGTTTGCACCCTCAGGTAAATAAACAGTTATCCTAGATAAACAAAAACAAAGTTAGTCTGTGTTTTCATTTCTTCCCTCTTTTCATTTCATGCTTTATTTTTTAATTTGAATTATTGTTATTATTATTTTTATTATTATTATTGCTATCATTATCATCATTCTTGTTCTCTTCTGTCATCTTATCCTCATCAGCTTCTCTTTTTCCCTATTCCCCTCCCCCCCGTATCATTGTTGGTGTCAAGTTTCACGAGCCGTGCCGTGTGTGTGTGTGTGTGTGGTGGGTGAAAGGCAAAAGCCTGCACGTGCACAATGTCTTATCTTTTTGCTCTGTCACTCAGCTTGTTCTGCAGAACAAAGTGACAAACTTTGGCTTTCATCTCTCTGAGGTCAATCAAATATGCCACCAGTTATGGACTAAGCTGAAGGCTGGGCACCAGGATTCTTTCAGCTTTGTCCTTCTCCCACTTACAAATTTGTGGCATTTTCTTGCTACTAGAGACCAAGTATCACCGAATCAAATGTGGTAGAGTCATGATGGGTTACCTCTAGTTCAGTTCTGATCCTCAGATGAAGGGCAGCACCCAATGTCAAGGTGCTCCTTTAACAGTTTTGGGTTCTGTCCCACTACACAGCACCTTGGGCAATTATCTTTTATTATAACCCTGGGCTGATCAATGCCTTATGAGTAAATGGAAACTGTGCAGTCTGTCTCTGTCTACCTATCTTTCTGTGTGTCTTTGGGTCTGTGTGTGTCTCCACCACCACTTGACAACCAGTGTTGGTTTGTTTATGTCCCTGTGACATAGTGGTTCAGCAGAAGTGAATGACCGAATAAGTACCAGATTTAATAAATAAATAAATCCTTGGATTGATTTGTTTGACTAAAATTCTTGAAGATGATGATGCAGCATGGCCAGAGTTCAGTGACCGAAACAAGTGAGACACAAGATAAAGGGCAGAGGAGAAAGGGAAACACTCAAATCCAATTTCAGGGTCCACAAAAGACCAGAGACTTGGCTAGAATACCTAGAACACAGTGGTCTCCACCCAAGGCCCACTAGAATGCAGTTAAAGACAGAAAGAATCTCTTCATTGGACATTCAGTCAGTGTCAGTCTCTGAAACATCACTCGTAAAGCTTTTGTGAATTCAAGGATGTGATTCAGTAAGTGAATTGATGTGTTCTGTTAAGATTTCAGACCTTTACTGTCAGATTAGAGAAGATGAGATGTTAACCAACTGTTGTTAAGTAAATAGCTGCCTAAACTTAAAATTTTCTTTAAAATATCTGAAAAGTGGATTTTTGCAATTTTCAGTTGACAGTTTTTTTTTTTACATGGTCTGAGTGAAAAGAATTGATCTTTAGTGTCTGAGGGACTCGAGACAAAAGGGATGAAGAAACGTACTTTCCAAGATATGGTATCAAACCTATTTGGAATGATTTGCTCTTAAAAATAAAAGAAATTCAATATTTTGAAAATTTCAGAAATTGCTTAAATATTTAAAGGACATTAAAATCTGACTGGTATCAGCTGTTGAGCTCAAATTTTCAGGAATTACTCTTATTATGAATACAAACAATTGGTGTAAATTTGAAGAAAATCTAAGAGTCTTTGCAACGGGCCCTTGTTGAATTTTACTGGTATGACTGGCTCCCATGCTGGTAGCACGTAAAAAGCACCATCCGAATGTGGTTGATGCCAGGTCCACCTGACTGGCTCTCGTGCTGGTGGCATGTAAAAAGCACCATCTGAGCGTGGCCAATACCAGTAACCCCTGACTGGTTGCCATGCTGGTGGCACGTAAAAAGTACTCTCTGAATGTGATCGATGCCAGGCCTGCCTGACTGGCTCCTGTGCCGGTGGTATGTAAAAAGCACCCACTACACTCTTGGAGTGGTTGGTGTTAGGAAGGGCATCCAGCTGTAGAAACACTGCCAGATCAACTTGGAGCCTGGTGCAGCCATCTGGTTCACCAGACCTCAGTCAAACCATCCAACCCATGCCAGCATGGAAAACAGACATTAAATGATGATGAGGATGAGGATACAAACACAAGTAAGCATATAGGTGCAAAACAAACTGGAAAGAATAGTACTCAAATACCAAAGCAGAGTAATTATCTTCATCACAACTGTCTGATGAGCAATCATGTGAAACTGTGAATAATCGTTTGTGAAGATTTTTTTCAGCTTTAATAAAAAGTGTGCCTGTGTGTGTGTGTATATATATATATATATATATATATATATATATATATATAGATAGATATGCAGGGCAGGGAATCGTCAATTAGTAATAAAATTAATCAAAAATATCGCTATCA
>NC_068988.1:96922924-96924280 GCF_001194135.2 Octopus bimaculoides
ACATGTTAGGGAAATAACACCAGACAATAAACACAGTAATAACAGCGCTAGTTGTCAAAGTGGTTGATGATGATGATGATGATGATGGTGATGATAATTTCTATTATTAGCGCAAGGGTGTTGGGTGATGAGGTGGGGGTGATTGTTGTTGTTGTTGCTGTTGTGTTCCATGACAGCACTGATCAAACAAAAAGACCAATCACAAACAAGCAAAACAAAACCCCCAAAACGAATTCCAGCCATGACTGTCCCTGATTATTATTTTCATGTTGTGTCCATTCAGGTTAGCATTCCTTTATTCTTATGGTGTTGGGGTGCGAGAGAGGTTTGACTGCTATTCCTAGCAGATTGAGTAGCCACGTATTAGGCTGTCTTGTGGCATGGTAGTTTTTTTTACTGGTATTCCTTTATCTTTTATGTTTTAGTCATTAGACTGTGGCCATGCTAGGGCACCATATTGAAAGATTAAGTAGAATGAATCAATCCCAGTACAACTATTGCTTCTAATGTGGCTCAAAAATCTTTTCAAGCTTTAGACAAACACTTCTCTAAATCTAGGCTGTAACAGAGAATTTCTAACAGAAAACATATTTAAAGTGGCATAATCTGCTGAGCCTAATATTACTGAAGATTTAGAAGATTTAACCATGGTAAATCAGATTGGAGCCTGGTACAGCCTCCTGGTTTGCCAGTCCTCAGTCAAACCGTCCAACCCATGCCAGCATGGAAAGTGGATGTCAAATGATGATGACGTTAATGCTTATGTTTATGTACTTCTATGTAGGTGTGAGTATTGTTTTAATTTCACTAGAGTTCATTAAGATAGAAATTATTTTGAGATACGGTTATAAAATGAGATTAAAATTAGGTTCCATAAGCATTTATGTATGATCTTTTGCCCTTTTAACCCCCATTTGAAGATTACAGCTGTTCAAAACTATCTCTTGGCTTAATCGTTACACACACGTGTGCACGTGCACATTTATATAATTACAAACATTTACATAGTTATATACTCACATACATGTATACACAGAAACACAAGTATATGCTTCACAAAAGTGCACATTAATACATTTATACAGACCTCTGTATTCACTCACCATACCTTTAGAACATGTCATAACACACACAAACACGTACACACACAGTCAAAAGAATCAATACATACATAAACATATTTTCTGCTATTCTCTCTTTCAGTTTTCCTTCCCAATCTTCTTCGTTTTTATCTTCTTTCTTTTCTTCCAATCTTCTTCCTCCAATCCTTGTTTCTTCAATCTCCTCCTCCCATCCTCCTCTCCTCCTCTTCCTCTCAATATGTTATCTCTTGGTTACAATAGCAATCACCCCCCC
>NC_068988.1:96924290-96931875 GCF_001194135.2 Octopus bimaculoides
GCGCCCTCATTATCGGTCTGTTGTTTTTTTGCCCTCTGTTTCCGGTTAGATCAGAGTTACTTCCTCCCTTTAACATTCTGCAGCTGTATTTGTCGTGATTGGAAACTGCCTCCATATTGTTTGAGTATTTACTCACTTGCCACACCCCTACCCTTCTCTATTATCTCCACAACCCCACCACCTTCACAAGCAGTGGAACAGCGTCAAATCTGGTGCTCTCTCTTTGTTTTTCCCCTAAGAATTTCACTTGCTCTCTTGCTGTCCATTCATTCATCAGTCAATCACCGAATCAATCAATCAATCAATCAACTTCTCATTGGTTGTAGGGTTCAAACCTTTCTTTTAGGTTTCCACACTCTTTTATTAGATGCACATCTAATAAAAGAGTGGAAACGTATTAGAATAGCCACAGGTTTACCAGTCGAAGGCCCTTGTCATTTGTTTGGTGCTTGTTCATCTTGGGACATTCTTTGTTCTGTTGTCCCCAAGGAGTCTGTTTGTCAGGAGTCTTGTGACATGTCTCATCTAACCCAGTTGCTGCTTGCAGATGCTGATGGGTACCAGGCGTTGGTCTGCTCTGCTTCTGACCTTCTCGTGTTGAGAAAGGTCATTCCATTTGATGCTGATTTTCTGTACATTTTGTGAAACTATTTTTTGATTTTTAAAGAAAGTTTTTTGCTCTTCTAGATTTTGTTTAATATTGCTGACACCTTTTCCACTCTGCAGTCAAGCGCTTCCTCCATATCTCTTTTGCAACTAATGGAAACCCCCCCCCCCCCAAAAAAAAAAATAGGTGAAGTTGTCTAATACTTCTCCTTCCTTCTGGGTGATGGATAATACCTCTGATGGTGGAGTGTGGGTCTGAGTCAGTATGATTTTGGTCTTCTTGTTACTGATGTTGAAACCTGTATTTGCTGCATGAGTGCTGGGCTTTGCTAACCAGTAACTGCAGGTCTTGTCTGGATCCTGTTAATGCTGCCTTGTCGTCTGCAAAATCCAGACTTGACTGGTGCTTAATTCTATTAATCCTGGAAAGACAAAAGATTAAAATTCACTCTAACAGAATTTGAACTCAAAGTCTAATAGTATTAATACTTTAAAAAATGTGGTCATTGAAATATTCTCTCTCCTAATCCATTATTAACACTTTCATTACGAACCTGCCTGGAACCACCTCTGGCTCTGAGTACAAATATCTTGTTTTCATAAGTTTTCAATTAAAATCTTCCACCAAATCTTAGTCACAATTTATGTCCCTAACACTAGCTGAATGATAACCAAGCTGAATGATAACCAAGCATCTCAAAATAAATACAGTAGCGAAAGGGTTAAAGCAAGATCTTGGGTATTATTGAAAAGCAGGAAAAAATTATTTAAAAAAATTTCTGTATCTTTTAGTAAGGCAGGAATCTTAGAAAATCCCATTCTAAGCTTTCTTTGTAGTGTTCCTTCCAAGTCTATAAACCTTTGTGTCTAAATAACAAAATATTATTTACTTCCATCCTATCTCGCTTGTTTACTACTTTGTCTCATAAACAGAATGATTGAGAATTTAATGAGTTTTACAACAACAACAACACAAATATCAATACACCGACAGTAACAATAGTGAAAAGATCAAAAAAGGTAGAAGAGAAGGAATGGTAAGTAAAAAAATAATAGAAACTTTTGAAAACTACAGAAATAAAACAATTGGAACCAAAAAAAGAAGGAAAGACCAGATAAAAAAATACGAGTTTCAAGTAGATTATTTGAGAAAAATATAAACAATCTGACACACGCATTGGCACACATACACACACTCTGGCACACACTCACATACACACACACACACACACACACACACATAAATTAAATTCTAAACCATGAAGATAATCTAGACTTGGTAGAACGAACAGAAATACACAGAATATCAATTATGGTAAGAGTATGTTGTGGAAATTGAAATGAGAGAGATATATATTCCAGGCTTTTGGTAATCCATGGGGCAAAGTTTCTATAAGATGAATAGGGAATGAGCTGCTGGACATTGGTCATCACACACAAAGCATGACATTAGAAACAAAGTAAGCATCCAATTAAAAGACAATCAATGAAGACAACTCGTTACCATACAGATTTTTTTTTGTCAAAAGTAATACTTATTCACACCATTTTGAATTAATCACGCATTATGTTGTAGCTTCAAGATTTCAATGGTGTGTTTGTATATTTTCAGAATGACATTGTAGGGTAGGTGTGAGAGATTGGATGCGGTCAGTTTTAAGATAAAACAGGTAAAATATTTGGGCTGGGTATGGCTGGATTAAATGCTAAAGGGTTAACGAACTTCAGCATGGATTTGTTTATTTCTAGATAATTTGGTACCTTTTGGGGTTTGAGACATTCTGGCACAGCTGTTTTGGCACTGACTGTTTGGCACCACTGATTCAATGCTGACCTATTTGACATCAGACATTTCAATGCTTCTCTCATTCTCCCTCTCTCACTCTGCCCCTGTTTTATGTTTGTGAACACTCTATGCACACGAGATTAGGGAAAAGTGTTTATGTCAATTGTATTCAGTTAATAAATTATGTCTTTCTCTCTCTCTCTCTCTGTATATGTATAGTTCTGTGTGCACACATGCATGTGCGTGCACGTTTGCCTGCAGCAGTTACAAATTCCATCACCAAAACAGACTCTGCTAGTTCCAGTCAACTGTGCTAAATCCTCTGCAGCCGAACAGCTGCATCGAGTTGTCTCACTCCGTATCTGCTGATGTGAACACTCATTGATAACCCTCCCATGATGTCAAGACAAGGGGACACACACACACACACACATTTGTGATGAGCTTCTTTCAGTTTCCATCGACCAAATCTATTCACAAGGCTCTGGTCGGCCCAGGGCAATAGCAGAAATCATTTGCCTCAAGTGTCACACTGTGGGACTGAACCCAAAGTCATGTGGTTGGGAAGCAAGCTTCTTAACCACACGCCTATGCCATGGGCATGCTAAATGTGATGATGATGATGATAATGATTGTGATGGTGATTCACTGAGTTTAAAGAAGATTCAAAATCATTAAAATACAAAAAAAGAAGAGAAAAAAAGTGAAAAACAAAGGGTTTAAATTAATTGTATCTTTTGGTAAATGGAAGATTGTCATTTGTCAGTTGACTAAAAGCCTTCTAACTAATAGTTTAAGTTTGGTTTAAAACTGGAATCAGATAACTGGCATGAATAATAGGAGGAGGGGAGAGAGAGAGATGTAGTTCGCTTTGGAAATTGTATCAGATTCTGTTGAAGGTGGAGAACTGCAAAATAAATAAATAATGGAATAAATAACAAAAAACAGGGAAATAAAATCAACAAACGGAGAAAAGTGTGAAATAAAACTAAACAAACATAAATGATGCTACAAACACAAAAAGAAAACAAAGAAGAAAAACAATATGAAAGAAAAAGAAAGAGAGAGAGAGAGAGAGAGAGAAAGAGAGAGAGAGAGACAGACAGACAGACAGAAAGAGGAGAGAGAGAAAGAGAGAGATCATAAACTCATATCTTAACATTAGCATCCATTTCTGTTTGTATCTCACCCTGTAGGGGTGTGTGTGTGTGTGTGTGATAGTGCTGGTGTGTGTATGCGTATGTGCATGTATGTATATATATATGTGTATGTATATATATACATATGTATATACATATGTATATACATGTACGTATATATATATGTGTGTATGCATATATATATATGTATATGCATACACACACGCACACATATATATATATATGCTAGCATGAGGTGTGTGTGTATGTAAGTGAAGGGGGTTTCTTTTCCTCCAATTGCTTGATAGTTCCCACCTGTTTCAAAAAAGGGTTTTCTGGGGTCAGATGAAGAGTGAGGGACACAGGATGAAGGGGATTGATATATTTCTTTTCATGAAATAGCCCCTGCCCCACCCCCTATATATACATATCTCCCCCTAAACTAACCCCTCTTTTGACATTGATCCCTACACACAGCATAAAACCCTTGTAGCTACATCATGTCGGTCTCCTAAAATTTCATTCACAAGGCCTTGGTCATCTGAGGACCAAAGCTGGAACTACTTTGGACTAAAGAAATGTTGCAACTGGTCAGCTTGATTTTGCTTTCTCTGGGGTCCTTGAGGCTAAAACGTTTGGATTAAGCAGAATGTTTAGGTTTAACAACAACCCCTGAAAGGGATTTCATTGTTTCGCTGGTGGGCCACGTAAAACTCACCGAGTCCACCCTGGAAAGTGGTTGGTGTAAGGCAGGGCATTCATCTGTAAAGACCTTGCCAAAGCAGACAGTTGGCACCGGGTGCAGTCCTCCTCTGGCTCACCAGTTCCTGTCAAAGCATCCAATCCACCCATGCCAGCCAGGAAAGCAGATATTAAATGATGATGATGATGATGATGATGAGGATGCTAGTGGGAATGTGTGGAAGATATTAACAATCATCTCTGCATGTATTTACAACAGCAGAATACAAGCGACTAAATAACAACAAGGGCAGGAAGAAGGATTAATTTAACTCTAAACACCACCACCACCACTGTTGCTACTTCCTCATCACATCACCCCAACCATTACAATTCAAACCACCACCACCACCACCACTAACATCAGTACAACTTCTAGTATTACCATCACTACCATCCCACTCACCACTAGTACTCACCATCTACTACTACTACACCATTACTCATATGTCCGTGTCTGTGCATGTGTGTATGTATGTGTGTACATGTATTTGTGCATGTGTGTGAGTGCACACGCTCCCCACATGTTTTCTCACCATGGGAAGGTAATACTTAACCTTTAACCTTACAATTTGTTTAAGGTTACTCACGGTTTTCCTGAAAACAAATTTTACAATCTCCACCAAGACTGTCGCCACATGTTGACACCACCACCACTACTGCCACCCATCATCATCATCATTTAATGTCCCTTTCCCTGTTGGAATGAGTGGGATGGCTTGACAAGATCCAAAGAGCCAGAGGACTTCACATGATCTTCTGTCTGCTTTGGAATGGTTTCTATGGCTGGATGCCCTTCTTGGTGCTGATATCCCTGATTCAAAATTGACCAAAATCTTGTGAATGCAGATCGGTAAACAAGCATGATGGAAATATATCAGCTTTGCTCTGCATCTGTTCCTGGATGGAATATTTCTTCATCCATTACTCTGTTGTCTTGTATGACCCATGGTATGATATGTCACAAAGTGCGCGATCTGGGCATAAGCGGAAAACTTGGAGAATGGCTGCACAACTTTCTAAAGTTTTAGAGGGAAACACAAGAGTGGAATGTGTGTGTGATGGGGTGGGGGCAGGGATGATGTAGTGTTAGCAGGTGGGGGTAGGTAAGTAAGAAATGACACACTGAAATAAGAGAAGGGGATGATCCCTATGCTTGCTGTCCCTTAATAATATTACAACCACCCCCATCATCATCATCATCTGAATTGTGTTATCATCCCTTATCTTCAAAATTACCATTGTCCTACCAAGATCAGCCTCACTCCCCAGCATTATCCCCATCTTCTACTCCCATTCTCCCTACCTACCACCATCCCACCATCATCGTTATCATTATCATCACCATCATCATCATCATCATCATCATTTTAACCCACTTCCATTATCATCATCATTATCAACATCATCATCACCATCATTGTCGTGATGATGATGATGATGGTGATAGTGTTGGATGATGATGCTGATCACCATCATTGTTATTTCTATGTGTTTTAAGTTGCAGTTGGATTTGCGAAAGAGAGAGAGAGAGAGAGAGAGAGAGAGAGTTTGATATTACATGGATGTTGTTGTTGTGGTCGTGGTAGTAGTGGTGATAGTGTTGTAACCATGGTAGTTGTTTATTTTTCCTGTACTTCAACATGGCTGAGCAAGCTGCTGTAGTTTGTTTACAAACACCTCCCCCCATCCCCCCCCCTCTCTCTCAGACCCACTTTGGGCAAAACACAACAAAACAACATGACACCCATACAGCATTAGTTGGGTACTAACCTCTCAGATTCTCAGACCTTTAAGGTAGTGTGTGTGTGTATTGGGGGGGGGGGTCAACAGGCTAAACCAGCTGGTCCCTTTTCTCTTACCTTACTGTTTGTTTTACTACTTTTCTTCTTTTCTTTCCTTATTTCTTCTTTTTTCTTTCCTTGATCCCCCCCCCATACGTTTCCTTCTTTTATTCTTCCTTCTTTTGTAAAGATCTCTTATGGCACACATCCACAAGTTTATGAGGAGGAAACAATTTTACCCAACACATTCTACTGATCCTTATTTTATAAACCTTTTGTCTTAAAGGATTTGAAATGATTGAAATGAAATTCTGCTGGTATTATTGTCCATTACTCTATCAATTTCGTTGTACAAAATCACAAAATATAAGGGTCCTACAAGATCAAAAATATAAGGGGACCACCACTAGGGATCAAAAAACCCTTTACTCTTGATAGTCTCTCATCCTCTTAGAAATACCAGTGAAATCTCCTTCAGATATCACTCTATGATCTTGAAAAAAGGAAGGACATGTTTGTGTCATCTTATTTCCACACTCAGTCTCAAGGAAAAGAAGATGGAACTGTCATGTTTGGAACTCTTTGATCATAGAGAATAGGAATAACTGTTTTTATAGACATGTGGCATCTCCTAGCAGACAACACAAGGGCAATTATCATTTCGTTATAATATTTGGTGGGATTAGATATTAGAAGTTGAAATTAAAGAATGGCAGATGGCAATAAAATACTGAGAATACACATGTTTATATCTGTTTTTTGTTGTTTTTAAAATTCCTGTTGCTTGATTTGCTAGGATTAATAGTCAAACGTCCCTCGTGACACTCCCTACCATTTTGATGTTGTTGTATGTATATTTCTATATTTCTAAACATTCACTTTCTTTGGTCCGTGTTCGTCTCTCTTGTAGGGTTTTCAAAATATTATAACAGCATCCCCCCCCCCAATTGCTTACCATCCTTACCATATCATATATCCCTTACCACCAACAAAAGCCTTCACCACAGCAAGCATTTCAAAATAATCAATCTTTGCCCTCTCTCCCCCCCACCTCTGTCGCTGCTCCTTACAAATACCAACCCATGAAACGCTAGGTTAGGACTTTGTTTTTCCTTTTTCTTTTTCCAAATATTATTGCTACCCTTATTGGTTCTATGTATTTACATCTTTAATACATCTTACTTCAACAACGCCACCTACCTTGTTTCGATCACTTTTTTCTCTTCTTTTTTCTTTTTTTTCTAAATTTTGTTTTTGAAATAACCATCCAACCCCTCCCCGACATCCTACCCCTCCCCCATGTTAGGCCCTAACACTTATATTCTTTCTCTCTCGTTCTGCTGTTTTTTTGTTTTTATCAATTACATCCACCTCATATTTTCCTGTTAAATAGCAGGCTGTTGTTTATTTATTGAAGCCTTCTACAAGAGTGGGGGGAGGGGGATATGTCTTTGCTACTTACAACTGGTACCTTGATGCTTTAATAGGGTGTATTTAGATTCCACATCCTCAGTCTCTCAACTGCACCC
>NC_068988.1:96931914-96932265 GCF_001194135.2 Octopus bimaculoides
TTGCACACCATACAGATCCATTTCAATCTGAGATCCAATTCATTTGATGTCTTCATTACTTTGCAGCCAAGAAGAGATGAGCTTTTCTTACTGCAAAAAAAAAAAAACCCTAAACTTTTTTATTGGACTTTTCATGATTAGAAGATCAGGCACAGGCGTGGCCATGTGGTTAAGAGGCTTTGTGAAGACAGGGTTCCCAGTTTAATCCTACTGCATGGCACCCTGGGCAAGTATTTTCTTCTGTAGCCCTGGGTTTCGATGATCAATGCCTTGTGGATTAATTCACTGGGCAGAAACTCTGTGGAAGTCTGTTGTGTGTATGCGACATATATATATATATATATATATATA
>NC_068988.1:96932547-96937138 GCF_001194135.2 Octopus bimaculoides
CAATGCCTTGTGGATTAATTCACTGGGCAGAAACTCTGTGGAAGTCTGTTGTGTGTATGCGACATATATATATATATATATATATATATATCTATTAGCCCTCCTGCACCCCCACCTCGACTGACTACTGCGTCAGTAGCACGTAAAATGCACCATCTGACTGTGGCCGTTGCCAGTGCCACCTGACTGGCTCCTGTGCTGGTGGCATGTAAAAAGCACCCACAACACTCTCGAATGATTCTACCAGCTTGCCACCTTCCATTAGGACAAGGATGATGATGATGATGATTGTTGCTAGGGTGGGCTTGAAATTTGCAGAAGGGGAATTGTGAATGACATTGTTCCCAGTGTCTGAATGGTACTTTATTGTGGTGACCCTGGAAGGGAAAAAGATGAAGTTGACCTCGGTGGGATTTGAACTCTGAATGTAAAGAACCCGAACAACAACTGACATGAGAACGATAACAGCTGTGAGAAAAGCTACAACAACAACAACAACAGCATCGACTGTTGCAAGAAGAAAAAGAACAACAAAGAAAAGAACAGAAATAAGAATGAAAACAGGAATAATATCAGTAATTAGGCTGGGGACAACATCAACAACTGCAATAACAACATTGACAACAACAACACTGATAATAACAATAACAATAATGGTTTAAAAAATAATGATAGTAATACCCTTAACAACAACAACAACAACAACAACATTGACGACAACAACAGTAAATCTAGCAACAGCAACACAAACAGTAACCAGATTAACAACAACAAATTAACATCAATAACTGCAAAGATACAACAACAACGACAACAATAAATAATGAAAAAAAAAAAAAGATGAAGAGAGCAAGAAGACAGAATCCTGTCCAATGCTCCAAAGATGACCTCCTCATCATCCCAGGTCTTCATTCATCAGAATCTCAGCCAATCAGGAACACTGTTTATAGCTGAGGGGAATGAGTGGCGCCATCTTTTGGCAAAACACAACCAGAATATTTAGTCTCTTATGTAAGGATTCTGTAGAAAATGACTGCAGCATGGACGTGTAAAATAATTATAAGAACCTCCACCAACCCTTCACCGACCCTCTCATGACTCAAGAGTCAGCAATGATTAGATTTTTCTTCATCTTTGCTTTTCTCTCTCTTTGTCCTTACCTCTTCCTGCCACTCGTGGCTTGTGGTGGGCTTAAATGGCTGGGAAAAAGGTTAATTTTCATCAACAATCCTTCTTCCAGAAGATCATCTGCTCTTTGACCTTTTATTTATTTTATTTTATTCATTCATTTATTTAGGAAATCAAGTGTTTCCTTTCTGCATGTCTTCTCAACTTCCCTGTTCCATTACCTACGGTGCTACCATTACTGCCTCCTCCTCCTCCTCCTCCTCTGTATGTATATATATATACATAGATAGTATGTGTATATATATATATATATATATATATATGTGTGTGTGTGTGTGTGCAAATGTCAAACTATGAAAATGAGTGCTCAACACTGCATTGGTTGATAGAATTTCTTTATTTGTGAATCAAGGCTACCATTGGTTTCATGTTAAGAAAAAGAAGAAAAATATTCTTTTATTCTTTTTATTTGTTTCAGTCATTTGACTGTGGCCATGCTGGAGCACCGCCTTTAGTCAAGCAAATTGACCCCAGGACTTATTCTTTGTAAGCCTAGTACTCATTCTATCAGCCTCTTTTGCTGAACCGCTAAGTTACAGGGTCGTAAACACACCAGCATCGATGTTGGTGTTGGGAGGGGACAAACACAGACACACAAACACACATACATATATATATATATATATATATATATATATATATATATATATATATATATATATATACACGACAGGCTTCTTTCAGTTTCTGTCTACCATATCCACTTACAAGGCTTTGGTTGGATCAAGGCTATAGTAGAAGACACTTGCCTAGATGTTAATTAGTTGGGGTGTTAGTTGCTCCGAAAATGTAGCAGCCAGCCAGGGTAGTAACAGGTTGGAAAAAGTTCTGGGAGCTTCTACTGCTGCTGGCGCTAAAGGTGTTTTCCATCAGAGGGAATGGCAGGTTATATGGCAGCTTGGGATACAAAGCATGATGCTGCTTATAGAAATGGTCTGTGACTGCAGGGGACTCGAAACAGCTGTAAAGAAATGAAGCGAGCATCTTGCATTGGATGTGCAATGTCAGTGTGTCTGAAGGAGAAAGGAGAAATGCAGTGAGAGAAAAACTGGGCATCAGAGGAGTTGGGGACAAAGTGTGCAAGAAAGAAGACTTGAATGGTATGGATGGGTGGTGTGTAGGGGGTTGCAAATAGCTGTCTGGAGCTTTCAAGAGAGAGAAACCCAGGAAGAGAGAGAGAGAGAGAGAGGCATCAAATTGTTGGACCTGGTTATGAAAGTTAATAAGAAATTATTGCCCAATTAATGAGGAGCAGAATTAGCAAAGATAAGATACAGATTAGTTGCTGTTTTAGCAGGTCATGTGATCACATAGAGGTTATTTCATTGGCTTATGTGTTATTTAGCCCTGGGTCAGCACTGATCGTAGAAAAATCCAACTGTGACCATTCCATTTGCTTTTTTTTTTCATATTCAACCTACCTGGAACCATTTTATCCGATGTCCATTTTAAGACAGCTGGGTGAGAGTTGAGGGAGATTTGCTGCTATTGCTAGCATGTTGATCTACCTTGTTTCATGGTGGTGGTGGTGGTGGTGGTGTGCTGAGTTCCATGGTAGTGGTGTGTGTGGTGGGAAATGAAAAGGCAGTTTTGGTGGTCATGTGAGGGTAGAAGCAAAGATGGTGTCAGTGACGGTGGTAGCGTGTGTAGTAGTAGTAGTAGTAGTAGTAGTAGTGTTGATGGTGGTAGGCAGTGACGTCCCAATTTGCATTTTTCACTTTCAAGAATTGTTTATTTATTAACGAGTATTAATTACTATATTTCAGAAGTGGTGGTCGTGGTGGTGGTGAGCAGACCAACCACTACTTCTTTAAAAATTCTTGGAGGGTCGTTCTTGTTGACACAGAGATCATGTCTCTGACTATCTCTCTCCTCCATTTTATACACACACATACACACACACACACACATATACATAATCAGGTACATCTAAGTATATACACATGCATGCATATCGTATATATAGATCATCATATACATACATACCCATACATGTGTGTGTGTGTGTGTGTGTGTGTGTGTGAAAATTGGTAAAACTAATATTTGCTGTTTTAAAATGTCTCTGACATGCAAACATCATTTCTAAAAGAAACTGTGGAACGGTGTGGTGGTGGTGGAGGGGGATGATGGTTGGGGTGGTATTAATTGCAGTAGTGGTGGTGGTAGTTGTGGTGGTACAGCTTTGGGTTGTTTGTGGAGGTGATGATGATGATGGTTGAAGTAGTTCTTGTGTTATCACAAATGCCGTCACGACCCAGAAGTGGTGTTGCTGTTGTTGTTGTTGCTGCTGTTGCTGTTGGTGGTGATGATGATGATGTTGATGGTTGTGGTGGTTATGATCATGATGGTATTTGCTATGTTAGCTGTGATGATGATGATGATGATGTTGATAAATGTTGTAGTTGTGGTGGTGGTGGTGGTTGTGCCATTTGTGATGATGATGATGGTGGTGGTGGTCGCCTCCATTGGGTGAGTGGTAGGAGTTTTCATGATGATGATGATGATGATGATGATAGATCAACAACTGAGAGAGAGAGAAGTCAGCTGTTGTTTATGGTGGAGGGGGGGCTGTGTGTATGTGTTTCTTGGTTTATTTCTTTTATGCCCACCCTGGGGTACCTATGGTTTTTGTCTTAACAAACCACACTTAACTGCAGCTTGTCACATGTTTGGAGCTCTACGATGTGTTTATTATTATTAACTATTATTGTTGTTGTTGTTGTTGTTGTGATTGTGTTTGAGTGGCAGGTGAGATGGTGGTGGTGGTGGTGGTGGTGGAGAGGTTTCACATTCAGCTATTTTAACTTTTTGCCCCTGTACATCGGCTATATTTGGATTACTCCCCTTCACTCTTTCTTTCTTTCTTTTTTACCTCTCTCTGTTACTTTCTTTCCCACCTGTGTGTGTGTGTGTGTGTATGTACACACACATGCAGACACACGCACACACACACATGAGGGGGTGCTGAAAAGTTCCTGGCTTTGGGTTAAAGAAACTAAAGGAGGATCTGTTAATTATGATTTCACTGAACACATTCCCCTCTCAGATTCACACACTTATTGCAGTGGTCCTTCAGTTTTTCCAAGCCCTGTAAAAGAGCTTGGAAGGTTGGGCCTCCAGCTGGGCCTTTTGCGATAATCTTAAAACCAAGAACTTTTCAGTACCCTTCATCTACATATGTGTGTGTGTATATTAATAATAATAATATGACAACTAAAGAATGAATGAGGCCTCAATATTATGTAAAATAGAGGAATTTATCTATAAATATAATATGTGACAACTAATTGGTTGACATAATAAAACTCAGAGTTTCGGATGTCGGGGCTGAAGTCTGCTCCGGCATCTCATCAGTTATTATGCGTTTTTGCTTGTCTTAATAACTGATGAGATGCCAGAACTG
>NC_068988.1:96937157-96937984 GCF_001194135.2 Octopus bimaculoides
ATATATATATATATATATATATATATAATAATAATAATTCGGAAAGAGAGAAACAAATTTCAAAGGTCAGTGTTCATATTCACTCAATCCATTTTAAATTGTCAGAATTCTCCACAATATACATTGGTACATTCATATACATAAGATATAGTCAAAATCCATAGGATTACCAGAAATATAGCATCAGTGGTGCTTTTTTCCCTGGCACAAACCCAAGCTGCATTTCATCTAAACTGACTCGGTCCCTAATTAGTTGAGCTATGACCCTCTCTGTGACCTTCATTACTTGATCCAACAACTTGATACCTCTGTAATTATTTGTATATAATGCATCACCTTTACCTTTGTAGCAGTTGACTATGGTGCTGCTACACCAGTCATTGGGTATGACTCCTTCATGTATCACCTGGTTAACTATATGGGTGACTTGACTACAGCTGACACCGCTAGATATTTTAAGCATCTCTGTGGTGATTCGTGATGGAATGGGGGGGGGGAGTTCCCTGTCTTCATACCCTTAATTGCTTTATCTACCAAGGTACTCTCAATTCAGATAGCTGTTTCCTCTGTTGGGTTGACATTCGGCAGACTCTCTTTCTCCCATTCATTTTCTTCAAATAGCACCCTTTCATATATGTGTGTGTGTGTGTGTGTGTGTGCATGTATATATATGTGCATGTATATATATGTGTGCATCAGTGTGTATATATTTGTGTCTATATATATATATATATATATTTATATTTGTGTGTTGTGTGTAGGCGTGAAGTGCCTTCCCCTACATACATATATATATATATATATATATATATATATATATATATATA
>NC_068988.1:96937994-96939180 GCF_001194135.2 Octopus bimaculoides
TATATATATAAAGGCGGTGCTCCAGCATGGCTGCAGTCAAATGACTGAAACAAGTAAAAGAGTATATATATATGTATATATATGTACATACACACTCATCACACACACTGACTCTGTGTGTGTGTGTGTGTGTGTATGTACACTATTACAACAACACATCCCCCCTCCACCCCCACCCCCCACACACAGCGTATTGTATTGTTTACTTTTCCTGCTGCCAACCCTGTAAGTCAATCCATGCCACTTATAATACACCAACACCCATTATTTTCATTCATACTGTCAACTCCTATATTCTTCTCTCTTAACCAATTTCTCTTTATTCACTTTAGCTACCAATTCCATTCTGCCGTGTAAGTTTTTGTTACTGCCATTGTCAATATCATCATCATCATCATCATTATCATCTTCTCTACCTCCTGTTTTGTCATCATTATCTTCACCACCATCAACACCATCATTGTCATCAGCTGCTGCTGCTTCTGGCTCTTGGTACCTTTCTCCCTGGCTGAGCCCATGCCCCAACCCCCTGCATTCAGGCCATCAATTTGTTTGTATCTGTTCCTCAAATGCTGGTCTTTATTGGTTTATAGTATTTAGCAATGAAGGAAGATGAAAGTCAAAGGTTTATCCAGGTACTTTCTGCAAGAGGACCAGAGGTTGTGAGGTGTTGTGGATTATAAAACATTGCAGCAGTCGATTAGAGACGAGGATCTTTTTGCCAAGAAGTGTGGAATGGTAAGGGACATATACGCATCCTCACCAGCATTAAGAAGAAGGAGAAAGATGGGAAGGACCAACTGAAATGGAGACAAAATAAAGGGCCTCAGCTTCTCAAGTTATATAATTGAAATAGGGATTTAAGAGTATGAAGACAAAGATTGCAGATTGACCACCTGAGATGGTTGTGGAGGTACTGAAATACCCAATAGCACAGGCTGGTCACTCAGTGAATTTGTTAGTATAGGAGGTGGTGTAATGGCTAACAACTAGTGTTGTAGTATCATCAATTGGTACAAAGGCAAAGGAGAGGTACTTTTAGAGAGGCGGGGGAGGGAATTTATAGAAGCGTGAAATTGATGGACGAGATGCAAGAGGAAGATGAAATGTAGCTTGGGTCAGGAAGGGTATCGTATTGAAGGGGTGGGTGGGGACAGAGGCCGGGGTGGATGCATACATGTATATA
>NC_068988.1:96939468-96945665 GCF_001194135.2 Octopus bimaculoides
GATGTTGTGTTTCATCTCAATGCCTACAATGCCTCAGGAACCGTTTCCAGGTGAGTTGTAACAAAATGAGACTTTTGGGTGCTTTACCTCATAAACTGTGTGACTGAAGTACCCCGGATTGGGCGGGGGCGGGGGGGGGGCTGCTTCTATCTTTTTTTCTTCTTTTTCCTTTGATACTATGAATCAAATTACTTTTGATGCCACAATTCTTGACTGATGTTATTATTTTTATATTGGAGGCACATTTCATCATCATCATCACCATCGCCATCATCATCATCATCATCATCACCATCATCACCATCATTTAACATCTGTTTTTGATGCTGGAATGAGTTGAATGATTTGACAGAGCCTGATGAGTTGCAGAGTTGCATCAGGTCCCAATGTCAGTTTTTGGCGTGGCCCCTATGGCTGGGAAACCCTTCTTAACGCCAACCACTTTACATTGTGTACTGGATGCTTTCCCCATGGCACCAGCACTAGTGAGGTTGCCGAGTTACTTGCAGGACAAAGTAAAGAAAGGAAAAAGAAAAATATTCTTTACCAAAGCTAATTATATTGAGTTGGACTTTATCAGTAAAAGTGTTATTTGCTCTGATTAAGGGCCGTGCATTGAGGGAATTCTCAGAACCTAAAAAAAAATACTTTGTTGTGTTTGTTCTTTATGTTCTGAATTCAAATTCTGTGGAGGTCCACTGTGCATTTCACCCTTTCAGGATTGATAAAACAAAGTAGGGGGTCAAAGACTGGGGTCAGTGATATCAACAAACTCTCATCAAAATTGCTGGCCTTTATCATCATCATCATCTGCTTTCCATGCTGGCATGAGTTGGACGGTTTGACTGAGTGTGTGTGTGTGTGCAAATGAGGGAGAAGCTCACGGATAGGTAAATAGATAGATAGATAGGACAGATCGATAATGAAACTCAACCATTAATTACTAACAAATTTTCTTAATTTGATATTTTCACCTCTTTTCCAGCTCTGAAGATAATTTCAAGAAACAAAAACTCTTTGTGCCCCACAATCCACATCTTGATCAGGTGAGAAACTGTTGTGTATAGTCTGGCTCCACATTACCTTTCAAAGGACCCACCCCCACTTACATATGTACACACATTGTTTAACTTTTTTGCAGTGGCAATCAAATACATTCACTCAAACTTTCGTTACTCTTAATTACAGAAAGCAGTTTAATTAACAATTTATCTTTTGCCTCCTCCTCCTCCTTTTTAACGTCTGCTTTCCATGCTGGCATGGGTTGGACGGTTTGACTGAGAATTGGCAAGATGGGAGGCTGCACCAGGCTCCAATCTGATTTAGCAAGGTTTCTACAGCTGGATGCTCTTCCTAACACCAATCACTCCAAGAGTGTAGTAGGTGCTTTTACGTGCCACTGGCATGGGAGCTGATCAGGTGGCACTGGCATCAGTCACACTTGAATGGTGCCTTTTACATGTCACTGGCATTGGCCTTGCTCAAATGGTGTGTTTTATGCACCACTAGCATGGGTGCCAGTCAGACAGCACTGACACCAGGCACCAATCTAATCTGGCAGAGTTTCTACAGTTGGATGCTCTTTCTAACGTCAACCACTCCGAGAGTGTAGTGGGTGCCTTTTTACGTGCCTTTTTGAAAGTTTTTTCTTTGTTGAGATATGTCAAAGTTTGTTGACGGAATGGGACTTGCTGAAATTACCAATTCTATTTTTGGTTGATATCCGACATTATTTTAAAAGCTGTGTGTGTGTGTGTGTGTGTGTGTGCGTGCGTGCGTGTGTGTGCGTGTGTGTGTGTGTGTAAAACGGTTTTAAAAACGATTTCCTCCAGCATTCAATTGAACCACCAAAGAAAAGTCAATGTGGTTGCTTGTCTTGCTAGTAATAGCTGCTAAATTCCCTTACATCACCCTCTACCATCTTAAAAAATAGAAGAAAACATTGGTTATTATGATTCTAGATATACTACACATGAAACAAAGATGGGATAGTCATGGTTGGAATGTATTTGCCCATAGGTTTACTTGCTCATAGATAAGTGCTCAGCATAACAACAAGAACAACAACAACAACAACATTAATTGCTCATGAATGTTTTTGTTCAATTTTCAGTCAATAACAACTGTGACCTTTGACATCATGGAGTCTGTGACCCAATCGTCTGTGGAGCAATTCCTTCAAAACCTTCTTTGGGAGAAAACCATTTGTGATGCTGGCGGGAATCCGATGGAGGTCTTCAGGATGAAAGTGAGTTGAAATAAGAACTTCTTTTGTTCTTTCCTTTTTACTGTGTGCCACTCACACTCTCTCTCTCTCTCTCTCCTCTGTCTGTCCTTCTCTCTCTCTCCTCTGTCTGTCCTTCTCTCTCTCTCCTCTGTCTGTCCTTCTCTCTCTCTTTCTCTCCTCCTTCTCCTCTCCCTATCTCTCCTACACAATCAAAGGCAAACAAATACATCACAACACAACCAGCATCACAAATGTGAACCTGATAGCATAGAACTCTAAACACTCTGATTGGTCAAATTCTGGTGGCAAAATCGGGCATGTAGGTTTTGCAGCCCTTAAACTCATTGGCTACTAGAGCCTGGTTGTAACAGTCCATAGGTATATATATGTATATATATATATGAAATATGGTTTCATAGTGGTAAGTGTGTAAATGTGGCGTGTACTCTGCACAAGTTAAGAAACGGTGACGAGAACAAATCTTATAATTATAAGCATTCACCGTTTGTTGGTTATTGAAGATAGTTTAATAGTAGGGTGTATAAAGCCCCGATGGAAAAAATGAGAATTAGTACATGTGGGAATTGAAACCACACCATACATGTATGTATGCTTAAAATCTGTTTTGAAACTCTGTATTTGTTTGTACACACACACACACACCTGCACACACACCTGCACACACTATGACTATTGGTATTTAAACTGTAAAGAGAGAATGACCTTCTAAATGAATTTGGCTCCGTCCTGTGTTCCCCCTTTTAGGCTCTTCTGTTTCTGGCTGACAACCCGAGGAGGGTTATTCTCCAATCTGTTCATGAATTATTTGACTTTCAACAAACGACCGAATGGGCCGACACCGACAACAAGTGCTGCAGGTTTGTCTTTATTGGTAAGTAGATGTATTTGTTGTTGCTGTTGTTGTCATTGAGTGGTTTGTTTTAATTAGTCATGATTTGAATAATCAAATGGCAGGAAATTAACCAATTACACATTTGTTTTGCTTTTTATGTGGCGATGTGCACCATGTATATATACAACCCATTTCATGCCTGTCTATGCACACTCACTCACGTATGGTTAAGAAGTTCCTTTCCCAATCACTTGGTTTCCGGTTCAGTCCCACTGCCTGACACCAGTGCTTTTTATGTGGCACCAGTTCCAGTGTTGTTGTGGTCAACAGGTCTTCTTGAATATATATATATATATATATATATATATATATATATATACATACATACATCTTTCAGATTTATTCAGAATTCCTTACACTCATTCCTACCTTGTACCTGGAAGGTCTCTACCTTGACACCTCCTACCCCATTATTCCTATCACTTTCCAAAACTCCATCCAATCATGCCCAACCCCTTCTAAAATTCAGTAGACATGTAGCTTCTTTACAACAAGAAACCTGTTCTGCTCTGGCCCTTTTCTGTCATACTTCCCCCTCTCTGTTTCTTATCTCCTAGCATAAAGTTTCCCCCTTGGGGTTCGTAGTCTTGCAAGCCGCATAGCAACCTCACTAGTGCTGTTCATAGGTGAAGAGGCAACCAGGGTTTAATGTTAGGACGGGGACCCAGCTGTAGAAATCATGCTAATACGCACAGTGGAGCATGATGCAGTTCTTGGGGGCACACCAGACCCTGCTAAACCATCGAACCCATGCCAGCATGGAAATCAGACGTTAAATGAGGATGATACCAATGTGTGTGTGTGTGTGTGTGTGTGTGTACTTCAGAATGTTCCTTTTTGTTGTACCTAACATTCATGCAGTTTTTGTTGCCTTCATCATTAACAGAACAAATTTTTTTATATTTTGTGCAGGTCGACATTTGGACAAAGATATTCTCCAGAAGAATCTTCTGACATTTGTAGCCAAAGACGAACATTAAAACTGAATTTCTTGTGAATTTTACACACACACACACACACACGCACGCACGCACGCACCCGCACACACACGCACACACGCACGCACCCGCACACACACACACACACACACACACACACACACACACACGTAAAAATGAAGAAAAAATAAAAAAAATTTCTATTAAGTTTTTTTTATCCATTTTCATGAACCTTTGAAGGAGCCTCATCATGGTTGCTTGGTCTGCTAGGAATAGCACCCAAATCTCCCTCAAGCAGCACACTTTCCATTGTAAAAAAAGGAAAGAAAATATAGAATACATTGTCATTGATTCACTCTGCTAAAAGACCTTTGGTCATTCAGGTATAACTCAGGGTTAAACAAAACTACAACCACCTCCCTCATGATTGTCATCAATCATCATCATCATCATTGTCATGATTATCGTCACAGACAACCTCTACAGGATTACTCATTGTGCTGGAAATAGCACCCAACTGTTACATCAAATGCCTACTACACTCTTCATAATTTGAATGTTTTTTGGCTGTTAGCAATAATGATCCTTTTATTTTTCCACTAGGGCCCACTCATGTTATAAAAGGGGTTTACAAAGATATATGAGATGTACATACATAACACACAGTTATATGAAGTTGGAGGATGAGGCCAGGATGTTATACAATGTATAGGGACATAGAGAAACTTTCAGAATGTATGCAAATTAGGTGCAGGAGTGGCTGTGTGGTAAATAGCTTGCTTACCAACCACATGGTTCAGGGTTCAGTCCCACTGCATAGCACCTTGGGCAAGTGTCTTCTACTATAGCCTCGGGCTGACCAAAGTCTTGTGAGTGGATTTGGTAGACGGAAACTGAATTATGACCAACACATGTTTCTGCTGCATAGAGAAGAAGAAATTACATCTGCATCTGGCTAGTTTCAACTTTGCAGCTTTATTCAACGTCTGTTCACAGATTCATTGGAATTGTCTTGGAGTTACACTCTTAATATTTCTCGTCCAGTGAAGTGGACCCAGTATTTACCCATCAAATGAATTATAGTGGGATTGCTCACCTCAATCCTAGGTGATCCTTACTACATGATGTGGTTAACCTGAACCTGTGTTATAACTGAATGTTCATACAGTACCCACCTGGATAATTTATTCCTATATACTCATATATATATATAATATCAAAATTAGCAACAAATATATCCAGAAGTAATGCAGTACGATCGTTTCAAGCAACTCCATTTAATTGATCAATGCAATCATTACATCAATTTAAATGCAGAGCAATCCTCAGCTGCATAAAGACATAGAATTTAATTAAATTGAAACAGGTGGACACATTAGTATAAATTTACCTAAAATCTCCAAGACGGTAAGGAGGTAGACAAAGAATATGCTTAGAAGCTACATATATATATATATATATATATATATATATATATATATATAATCTCGTGCCTGTGGCATGTAAAAGCACCTACTACATTCTTGGAGTGCTTGGTGTTAGGAAGGGCATCCAGCTGTAGAAACATCACCAGATCAGATTGGGGCCTGGTGCAGCCTCCTGGCTTCCCAGACCCCAGTCGAACCGTCCGATCCATGCCAGCATGGAAAACAGACGTTAAACGATGATGATGATGATATGTATATAACAAAATCAAAGTAAATGACAGATTTTCGTAGGTTCAAGTTCCTTTATCATTGGAATACAAAATACATAAAAAATTAATCGAGATGTTAGGTTTCAAGCGCTCCAGTATTACGATCCAAAGAAAAGCTGTATTTCAAAACCTCATGATTGTTTCGAGGAATGCGTTTGAATTTGGCAAGTTTTCCAGATGATACAAATAGTCGCATTTCTCTCATCAGAGGTACAAATAAATCGATTAAAATAGTTTAAAAACTGAGAAAGCTTAAAATATCTCCTACTTCCAGTACTTGAGGTCATATTCAGTAATGTTCTGTAGTTTTTTAAAAAAATGTTATAGTAATTTTTAAAAAGTTTGTGAAGTAAAACATTTGCGTAAATGAAAATGAAATTTAAAATATTTACAAAAAGAATGTGTGTATATATATATATATAT
>NC_068988.1:96946130-96948191 GCF_001194135.2 Octopus bimaculoides
TATATATATAGCCTCACACATATGCATGTTTGTGTAATTGGGTGGAAAGAAGGTAGAAAAAAAGCATTCAAATACCAAAGGAAGAGTAAAATAAGATTTTAATTTGAAAAGACTTTCACAAATTATTACTCAGAATTTTACGAAACCGATCATCAGACATTCGTGAGTGCTGTGATGGTTTATAAGTATTTATAAGCATTCTTGATTACCAACTCATTGAACAAACATTTGAAGCTGTGTCAAGCAATTCCTTTTGAAATAATGAGTTTCTGTTGGATGAAAACGATTGGCCATAACAAAAAAATATATAAACACTGAGATGAGTTGAATTAAAATTCTGAACTGGAGGATGTAATCCATTTTTACTCATGGAAACAAAGATAAAAGATTTCAGATGATGAAACAAAACTTTATCAGAAATATAATGTTGCAAGTAACAGAAATTAAAATGGAATTAAAATTAACAATAGGGGAAATGAGTGTCACAGAAAAATAAACCAATAAAATATTGGGTTGTCTGGAAAGTTCGTGCCAATTTTTAAAGGAACAAAAAAGGTCAATAAATATTTGCCATTACATTTTTAATCAACCAAATATGAACCATTTTGTTGCACAATGCGTCTCCATCTTTCCTTTAACTTGAAAATACCCTCTTCCCGGAATTGAGGTGGTTTCATGACAAATAGGTCGAATGGTAAGCTACTATAAATCGGCACGAACTTTCCAGACAACCCAATACATAAGTAAATGAATTAAAAATAAGCTTACTATAAGGGAGATGGAAATTACAGAAAATTGAAGAGAAATATGCAAGAAGAAAGAGAAACTAAGAGATATGATAACAAGAAGGGATTAGAAAGTGGACACTGGACAGGGAAATACTCTTTGGTTTCATATGATTTCGAGTTAAGTATAACAGTTTGTATGATTTCAGATTTAAACGTAACGTAAAAGTTTGCAATTTTCCCTTCGATTGACGCCTCTCAGACTTTATTTGACGAATGACGTCATGATTCGTTTTGTGGGGGCGACACAAAGTGGAGCTATTCGAAATCACTCGGATGTTTTTCATATATTTCAAGACCGTCAAAGTTACTCATAGTCGCATCAAAATCGCTCGTTCAGTCTTTGTCTTTATTAACTTAGAAAACACCCCTGCTGACCAGGGACTTTCTATTGGTGTGTATGTTGCTCTTCATTGACAAACAGATCATCGTTATGTGTTGGTTGTGTTTGATTTGGCGAACTGAATAACTTTTATATTGTAATTTACAGCAGGCTCGTAGTCGTTGAATCGGGAACTGATACATCTGATGATCTCTTTCTTTTTGATGTCCATGATTCCTTCGTGGTTTCTGTCCTTCTCAAGATTCTCCGATCTATACTGCTTTATTCCAACATTCTCTCTAAGATCGTTTTATTAACTCTTCCTAAATCACTTTAATAAATTTATATTTTTGGATTCTTGTTTTATTAACTGTTTTTTTTTTACTTGTGTCACTAAACGACTTTAAAAATCGTGACCGCCTCTTCAGTCTGAATCTCGTTGGTCGCACTTTGACGGGAATATCTAACATTTAAGATGGTTTCAATCGCACTGAAGTCTAGGTCAACAAGATACTTTATCTCATATAATAGCTGTGTTTGGATTTAAGCCAGTTATCTGCCTGTTTGTCTGTCTGTCTGTGTGTCTCTCTTTGTAATATATACATGTCTACTTATTTTGTCAACAGCATAGTTTATCTTACAAATCTGAAATGAACACCTAGCTTGGTGGTGGGCACGGTTAACAGTTCTTGACAGGAACCACGTCACATATTTCAGACGGTCTTAGGAGACAAAAACTACACAAAAATAGTCGCTTCCGGGGCATCAAAGATTATACACATACATGCATGCATGCATACATACACACACAAACATACACACATATATATACATACATATATATATTTATGCAAGTATGTATGTGTATACATACATACATACATACATATATATATATATATATATATATATATACACACACACACACACAAGTATGTATGCATGTATGTGTGT
>NC_068988.1:96948223-96951843 GCF_001194135.2 Octopus bimaculoides
TATATATATATATATATATATATATATAATCTGTGTATGTGTGTGTATTACAAAAAGATCGTTTGGATTTAGCAAAAGATGAATAGATAGATATAAATGAACCAGGTAGGAAGGAAATGGAATAGAGAGAGGCAGTAAAGGAAATTGTGTGTGTGTGTGTGTGTGCGTGCATACATACATACATATATATATATATATACACTCACAGTCACTTTCTCCATTGTGTTGTCCTCATGTAGATGTATGCACACACAACACAAATACACATCCTTAAACAGAATTGTTGAAGAAAACAAATTTAGTTCCAATGTTGTTATGATTCTTTGTGTCGTATAATCCCTAATGTACCACCTCTCAACTGCTGAGATAATGGTGGTTCCTTGGTACCAATTCCACAGATAGCATCTCTCACATGCTATAGATGCCGTCTGTCATTAAATTATGTCGTTTGTTAAAATTTTATGTGTCAGATACAAGAAAATGACATTAGAAACAGATTCTTTTAGGTGGGCAGTGGGACACATACATACATACATATATGTATATAAATATGCGTGTAATATGTCTACTTATATATGTTTATATGTATACACATATGTATATGAATGTCTGTCTGTCTATCTACCTGCCAATTTCTCTTTCTCACCCTCTTTCTCTCTCTGTGTCTTTCCATTTCTTGTGTTCGTATCACATTCGTCGTAAAATCCCGACAGTCTGTGATTAAAGAAAAAAAAAACAATAGTAATGTTTTCCATCCGGTGCCCTGGTGCCAATATTAGTACCAGTAATACTGATCTGCTTGTCCCGATGAGTTCAATTGTTGCGCTGTTTTGCAAACTAGACAAAATCTCTCATATATATATATATATATATATATATATATATATATATATATTCACACACACACACACACACACACACACACAACATGACTGTCTGCCCGTGGGGTGGTTCATATATCTAAAATATATGTATAGACTTACATTTGTAATGCATTTATGTTTGCCTGTATATGTATGTGTGTGTGTGTGTGTGTGCGTGCGTGCGTGTATATGTGTGTGTTGTATGTATGTTTAGTTATTTTGGTAAAACAGCAAATGTGTTCTGTCATATAAAACATTTGGAATCAAGTTTCTATAATTTACCATATCACAGAACATCATTAAAGAAAATTGCAAAATTCTTCAGCGATACATACTCTGTACATCACGATATGCCATGGAAAGTTTTCTTAATCCATTCATAGCCAAAGAATTTCTCTCATTATCTCTTTTTCTGATGTCTTCTTTGACTGATTTAATGTACGAAGAAAACTTTACAAATGAATACGCAAATCTCCCGATGAATCGCTCAAATTTCAAAATTGAGGTCCACTTTAGAGAATGACAGCCGGAAATGACTCTCCTGGAATGTCTTTAAAATGCTTTTAATGTACAAGGTCACAGGGTTTTGTTTTTAGGCATAGGGGTTGGTGGAGTGAAGTAGGAAAAGTCGATTAAATCAATCTCCCAATAAATGATTCGTAGTTATTTTAGCAGCAACCGAAAAGCATTTTCAACCTCGGCGGGATTACACTTCAGAATAAGGCTACGCGCACGCACACACACACACACACATACACGCACACGTCCGTACTCTTCATATATATGTATAACCCCAAACATTTGGCTTCTTAATTCCCCAGATCTCAATCCATTGGACTATTTACATGTGGAGCGTTGTTGAGAAAGAGGTCAATGAACACGCCCATAACACCAAAGATTCTTTGAAAGCTGCCATAGTCAGAGTAATGTCCGAAATGAAGCAGGACCACTCGATTCGAGCATGGAGATTATTTAGATCTCATCTAGAAGGAGTTCTTGAAGCTGAAGGTGGCTTTATTCAATAACATTATAGAAAAGATGGTTTATTTTTTCCCCTCATAGCATTTTTTTGATAAATATAAATCTGTCCTCAAATATCTTACGAACCCTGTATATATATATATATATATATATATATATATACACACACACACACATATATATATATGTATGTATGTATGTATGTATCTCTCTCTATATATATATATGCGCGCCCGTGTATGTATGTTTATCCCTGAATCATACACACACACACACACACATCCACACACACATACACATCTACCCCAGTGCCAAACCACAATTAAGGAATTATTTTATTAGAGTCGTCTAGTGCCAGAGAATTATTCCAGTGCCAACCAGTTTACTGCAACCAGTTTACTTTGCAAACTTCCAAACAAGACGACATTTTGCTCCCACATGTTCACAAGAATCTGACTCTGGTATTTTGACAGAGGTTATTTGAGTACGTCTTACTTCACACACATCTCCATCAATGTTTACATTATCACATAAAATGATCATTCCGTTTGCTGTTATTTTGTTTTATCTGGATGATGGTGTTGCTGCTGCTGCTGGTGAGGGCGATGAAGATGAGGAGGATGTTCAAACTGGATTTGTTCGTTCAGCTTCCTACCGTTGCATAAATTGTCTAGAATTCGTCAGACAATTTCAGATGAAATCTAGACCTTTACGTATTTGTACGTTTGTATTTATTTATTTTGCGTATGTACACACACACATGCACGCACGCACGCACGCACACACGCACGCACGCACGCACGCACGTACGCACGCATGTACGCATGTATGTATACAGGGTGCGGCGAATAAACTGTCGTCTAAATTACGCAAAAATGAAAATAACACTGACATCTCATTTTAACAGATATTCTTTTATTCTTTTATTTGTTTCAGTCACTTGACTGCGGCCATGCTGGAACACCACCTTAATCGAACAAATAGACCCCAGGACTTATCCTTTGTAATCCTAGTACTTATTCTGTTGGTCACTTTAAGCACATACTCACATACATACACATATGTATGTTAATAGACAAACAGAGGCGGCACAAAAATACCTGCCGACATAGACATACGTAAAAGCCAAAATTGGTAAAATTGACAAGCCTCGAGCGTAAATCCGTCAGGGAGAAAGTAATGACCGCCTCTACTGGAGCAGGATATTTCAACATAGAAACACGAAACATACACTAAAGAAAACAACAACAACAACAATGGGATGTCAGATCCCAACACTCTGAATTCAAGGGTAATCAGGATAGAGTAACCTCAGATTTCTCAATAGTTCAGCGAAGGTATTCTCTTTTCCACTGATCTTCCGCTGGGCAGCTGATTTCCACAACTCTGCACAGTTTCTCTTCTCTATCTCCAATCATTATATCAGGTCTGTTGTGCTTAAATTTTATTGAGGTCTTCACTGGGACATTCCACCAGTATTCCTTTTTATTATGAGTGGCTATGGCTTCTACCATACTGTGGGTTCTTATTTCTTTGTCATCGGGATTATCCTTCCGTCGGATCTCATTATAGAGTGTCCTAGCTACAACATCGTCTCATTGATAGATAATACCATGATGACATTTTCGGACAACAGCTTATGATGTGGGTGATATCTTCGGTGTTAACTTCACAAAGTCTGCATCGGTTGTCACATTTTACTTCTTTTCCTGCATCTTTGTCCCTATTGTGCTTCAAGTATTTGGTTGATATTTCATCTGTACATCCGTATACCCG
>NC_068988.1:96952040-96954863 GCF_001194135.2 Octopus bimaculoides
AACGAATGATTCGATTACATTATCAAAAAAAAAAAAAAATGATCCAATTTTTATTGAGGTGAATTAAAAATTAAAAATTTGGTTCGGAGGGAAAACTACCAAGATGTCCGAATGAAAATGAATGAAGAATGTGAATCTCACCATTAGCACCATGTTCAAGTTTTATTCTTCTTAAAATTTCTTCAAAATATGAGTTTCAAATTAACATTGGGTGCACACACACACACACATGAATATAAGTATGCATTATATATGTGTATGCGCATGTATGTATGTGCGTGCTTGCGCGCGCGCGTGCGTGTGTGTGTGTGTGTGTATAGATAAAAATAAACTTTTGGAAGCTGAATGTGAACACAGCTTTTAGTGAAACACTCACTTTCAGAGAGAGGGAGAGAGAAGGAGAGGGAGAGAGACCCACTTGTGTGGTAAATAAACAAACAGCATCTCGATGTAACAACAGCAGCAATGTTTACAGCGGACGACAACAGCAACAACAACAACAATGGCAACAATTACCGACAACGAGAAGCAAAGCAGCAAGACCAACAGCAACAGCAAGAAGAAGAAGAAGAAGAAAGAGAAGCAGAACTTCTACAAGAGTTGTTAAAACAACAGAAGCTACAATTTTTCTAACAAGAAGAATTCTACAGCGATGGCTGGAGGCAACTGTTTGTTGTTTTTGCTGTTAGCAGAGCTGGGTGACTACAGCTGTAGTTGTAGTTGTTGTTGTTACTATTTATGGTCTTTGGGCAATGGTGAGGTTTGTGAATGAGGTTCTCATTGTTATGTCTCCTCTCTTGCTGATCTTCTTGCATTTGGTGTTATTGTTGTTTTTTAATTTCTATTGCTTTTTATTCTTTCATGTTTACGTTATTTTTTTTTTCAGTCTTCGATTGTTTTGTTATTTTTTTTTTGTTCTCAGCAATCTTTGTTGTTTGTTTTGCTTGTTCTGTAGCATTACTTAACACGCTTTCTTTTGAAAAAAGAACTTAACAACAAACTAAACACTGTTGTTGATATAGACTGGTTTCAAACAAAAAATGCGACAACAAAAAATGCTTTGATATATATATATATATATATATATATATATATATATGACTTTAAATGCATGTTTGCGTTTGTGTACAAACATACAGACATACATACATAAATACATACATGTATATATATATATATATATATCTATATATATACATGATATATTTATCCTCCTAAGCATATAAGTATATGTAAATAAAATAAGTATAATGTTAGATATATTCGTCGGCTAGAATTTGAACATGTGTAACATATTTCGACAAGTAGAGTCATGCCGACAGACGGACACGCGCGCGCGCACACACGTACGTATATGTGTGTGTGTATGCACATGTATGTGAGTATATAAGTACAGGTACATACACACGCATATATATATATATCGATAGATAAGGAAATAGTCTGGTGAAGGGGGAGATAGAAACACACACATATATGTATATATGCTGGTAAATATACGAATTAAATAGAGAGAGAGAGAGAGAGAGAGAGAGAGAGGAAGGGAGAGGAAGGGAGTGTGTTGCAGGATAAATAGACAGGATATGTGGGTGTATGAATTTATCTCTGCATATAAATATGTTTCTATACTTGCAAAGATGTGTGCATGCATTCGTCAAGGCCTACGTACATGCATGCCTACATTCATAATATATATATATATATAGTGAGAAAGAAAGAGAGAGAGAGAGAGTGCTTGCGTTGTCTGAATGTCTATCTATAATAGGCAGGTAGAGAGAAAAATGGATTGTGAGATCGACACATACGCACAAACATCCACACATGTATACCTACACAGTTACACACTTGAATATAAAGAGACAGATTAATAGATAGACAGCTATGAAAAATAGATAAATCTCTATGGCAGTATAAAAAGATAGATATATGCATGTATGGACGGCTAGATAAATATTTACATACATAGATAAATAAATAGATAGTTAGCAAGATATGTAGTTATGTAGAAAGATGGTTAAATAAGCAAGTGTCGGGATGTGTGATGTTGTGACGCTTATTGCTTAATCGCTTTAAATATTCTTGTGTGTCCGTGAGGATCAAAGAAAATATTCGTCGGCAGAACATCTGCAGCACAAGAAGAGAAAATGGCTTTGATGTACATTCTCTTCGTGTGACTATTTGTATGTATGTATGTATGTATGTATGTATGTATGTATGTATGTATGTATGTTTGTATGTATGTATGTACGTGTACTTATGTGTGTGTGTATATATATATCTATTCAAACAAATAAATGTGTAAAAGATACAAAAGATACATAAACATCCATTATTACATAATTATATTTCATGTGTGTGTGTGTGTGTGTCTGTGTGTGTGTGTGTGTGTGCGTGTGTGTGCAAGCTCTTTTACAAATTCTTTTATTCTTTCTGCGCTGACACCGAACACCCGACGATGGAGACAACGGAATCGGCAACCACGAATGTTTAAGTAATGAGGTGTTGAGTCAACTTGGTATTAAACACAACTCGAACGAAATCTGTTGAATGCTATTTTCTCTCGTTTGTTCAAACACACACAAGGTATTGGAATCTTATATTCTGCCTAAACAATGGATTTACAAATAAAATATCCCTGCATTCATTCTCTATTACCTATCTTATCTAAACTAACTATTGCTTAACCATCCTCTCATACCGTCTCCGATGAAGGGATATAATAAATATCCTGGAAACAGCTGTAAGATCTTCTATTTACAAATGTTCTATAATGCTCACAGCGTTGGTTTTTTTTAATCTCATTACGAAAAATAAATCCTTATA
>NC_068988.1:96954924-96957351 GCF_001194135.2 Octopus bimaculoides
TATATATATATATATATATATATATATATATATGCACACACACCTGATTTGAACTCAGAACGTAACCAGAACAGCACAAGGTATTATTTTCCCCGCTCTATCGACGCATCCACCCATCCACCGTATGTTCAATAAACATAATCAAATAAGTAATCGGAAAATGCTACGATTCTCTCCAGACCGCTTTCAAAGATCAGCAGAAGAGAGGGGCGAGCAGGCCTGCTGTTCTGTGCGACGATTATCTGTTCTATATTATTGTTTTTAATACCACAGGTGTTTCTCATGAGATTCCATGTTTGTCTTTTTGACTACAGTAAAGTGCCAACAGCCAGCCAACGCAGAGCACAAACGGGATCTGCCTGAAAAACGGTGAAAAAATTCGCATTCTAAAAGAATCGTATCGCATCGAACTTAGCAGATCCGAGCAGAACAAATAAACGCCACTTTCAGATATGCCGAGCAGCGCATAACTCGGTATGTTCTATGTTTGTTTCGGCCACAGCCGCATCATCATCATCACCGTCATCATCGTCATCATCAACATCATCATCATCGTCGTCATACCCTGACGATAACATATGACGGTACAAAAACATTTTCTCTCTACCTTTTAACAATCAGAGACGCAATGCACGCACAGGCAAACTCACAAACACACATAATACAAAACTACACACACACACACATACAAATATGTATTATGTATGTATATGTGTGTCTGTATATATATGTGTGTGTGTGTTTGTGTTATGTGCGTGTGTATGTATGTGTGCGTATGTTCATATATATATATATATGCATTTATGTGTGTATAGATGCAAATATATATATATATATATATATATATATATATATATATATATATATATATAGATGCATGTGTATATATATAGATGCATGTATCACCCCCTACATATATACACCAGTCTCCCAATCACAAACCCACCTACACACCCCCTTCGTCTCACCCTGGGACCAATTTTCACATCGAAACTTAAGTGTTTATTAATTATATGCATTTATCCATTCATATTCTTCCTCATAAATTACGTTGTATTGGTATTCTTGTAGTATATGGTTGATTCTCCGTCGGTTTCGACGATGAGCTCTTACTCATAAGATTAATGTGTAAGCGGCTAAGCACTCATTAGACAAGCAAACCCATAATCCAGTTCTTCGGCTGGATCAGTGTGACAATGCGACGAAGTTGCATCTTTGAATTTTTGGTTTAATTGACAGAGAGAAGCAGTATGTATGTATGTATGTATGTATGTATGTATGTATGTATGTATACGAGTGAGTGGAAACGTTAGCGCGCCGGGCGAAATGCTCTGCAGTATTTCGTTTGCCGTTACGTTCTGAGTTCAAATTCCGCCGAGGTCGATTTTGCCGTTCATCCTTTCGGGATCGATTAAATAAGAACCAGTTACGCACTGGGATCGATATAATCAACTTAATCCGTTTGTCCTCTCTGTGTGTAGCCCCTTGTGGGCCGTACAGAAATAAGAAACGTTTGCACGCCGGGTGAAATGCTTAACAGTCTCATCTGTCTTAACGTTCTGAGTTCAAATTCCGCCGAGGTCGACTTTACCTTTCATCCTTTCAGGGTCGATGAATTAAGTACCAGTTGCTTTCAAGTACATTACATTGAATATGAGAATTTTATCTCTTGAAAGAAATTTCATATTCTTCATTAGTGTTTTAGGTCGAGTTTGGAACAGCAACGTTCCTAATTCTATTAGCGTTTGAGACCTCGGTCTCATCATCAGAATGAAGAGATGATAGTGGTGCTAATATCATCTTGTTTTTCCACTAGGCAGCAAGGAATCATGGGAAGGAAATTTTAACTGGTAAAAATCATCTTCGCCGGAATGAAAATTGTTAACCTGTTGACTTCTGGTCATTCTCCTGGTTTATTCCAAGACTGATGCGTCTACCTACCGATATGCAGCAATCAAACAGTGTACTGAAGCCGACCACGGGTTAAACAATAGCAGCAACATCAACTACTACTACTACTACTACTACTACTACTACTACTACTACTACTACTACTCTTCTTATACAGCTCTTCCGCTTCCCCCTCCCCACCTTCCCCCTTCTAACTCCACCCCGACACATTTATCAAGTTTCACAAAAGTCAAAACACCAAACAGTTTGCTAGCAAAACACACACCGTCACTTTTGTTCCCAAATATTTATTTACTCAATCGCTCCTTCCAAGCCACATTTCACACTCCACTTTTTTCAACAACTTGCACTTTCTTCTCCTTCTTTTCCCTTTTTTTTATCTCCTCCTCCTCCGTCTATTTCTTCCTCTTCTTCTTCTTCATCCTCTTCTTCATCCTCTTCTTCATCCTCTTCTGTTTACGAAAATATTATGTCCTTTGTATAAAGACATCTGTAGATCTCAATAATACATGCACA
>NC_068988.1:96957888-96958356 GCF_001194135.2 Octopus bimaculoides
TAAATCAATATATGTATGTATGTATGTGTGTCTGGATGGATGTCTATCAACCCGTTGCTATTTCCGCCCACTCGTCTCCACAATAACCGTTCCACCCAGTTTGGATTTCTTACACACACATTCTCGTTAGCAGTCCTTTCTTTATTTCTTTCTTTCTTTCTTTCTTTCTTTCTTTCTTTCTTTCTTTCTTTCTTTCTTACTTTCTTTTTTTCTTTCTTTCTTTCTTTCTTTCTTTCTTTCTTTCTTACTTTCTTTGTTTGTTTGTTTCTTTCTTTCTTTCTTACTTTCTTTGTTTCTTTCTTTCTTTGTTTCTTTCTTTCTTTCCTACTACTACTACTACTACTACTACTACTACTACTATCATTGCCACTGCAGCTGCTGTTACTGCTGCTGCTGCTGCTTATGTTACGACTGTTGCTGTTGTCTCTAGCATCATCACCTTGTACAACGATTAATACTCGTACACAA
>NC_068988.1:96958886-96961407 GCF_001194135.2 Octopus bimaculoides
CTGTGTGTATATTCATTATATTTCCACCCGTTTACTTTTGCAGACTTCGTCATTAACTTCGCCAGTCAATGTTCGCTTGTATTTGATGCCAGAAATTACCTTACGGTCGTCTGCTGTTGGGGTTACTTAAGAAAATCGCTTAAGAAGAAGAGAAAACTCTCGGACATAGAAGCAACAAAATGAAGATGACGTGAATAAACTTACATGACCCATCTGTCAACAATTAAGAGGCTTTTAACACAGAAAAAAGGGGTTAAAATAAGAAGACAAAAAATGACATTTTGTAACTTCAAATAAAAGAGCGCAGTAAACATCTTTTTCCGTTTTTTGTTTCCTGTCTTAATTCTTTTTGTCGCCTGATCAGGGGATTGTATTAAATGATAACAAAACTTTCAAAGAACCACCATTTTAAAAAGGCATACTATTCTACCAATGGTTATTCGTAGAACGAATTCCTATCATTCTAAAGTCTATCTATTTTAAGGACTTCAAGATTTTATGTATTCCATACATCTAACTCTGGGCTTTACACTTCTCCTTTATATATCAACCAAAAACAAAAACAGAAAAAAAGGGGTAAATATTTCAATAAAACTTGTATATTTCCGTAGAGTTAAGCTATATTTACCAGCGATGCCATTGCTAAACGGTTGCTCACTTTGATAGAATTCACAGTTTAATCTTCCTCAAATTTATCTTTATATTATAACAGTGTGTGTATGCATGTATGCATGTATGTATGCCTTTATGTATGTATGTATGTATGTATGTAGGTGGGTAGGTAGGTATCTATATATATCTTATCTGTCTGTTTCTCTGTCTATATTTCACTGTGCCAATGGGCAGCGTTTCAAATATAAGAAAACATCTAGCGAGGAGAAATGGCAGTAAAATCTTTCAAACTATTGTTTTAAAAATGAATAGTCACGTCTTTGATATACGATGCCTGAATGTAAAACATCGGAAGTGTCACAGCTTGATTTAAGCTAATTAGTAATAACTAAATCACTTAATCTTTGTATCAATTTTATTATTAGTTAATCAATGACCATCCACCGCCTTGGGAGCTAGTAGATGCACAGCAAAAGACGCAAACTCTATTCTTTCATCTTTCCTAGTTACAAAGCCACCTCGTGCTTCCCACCATCTTTCTCTCTCTTCATTGATGTTACTCAAACATCCCCTTTGAGGTCTTCATAAACCGATTCTTACCGGAGGTAATCCATACACGACCATATTTACTGAAGACAGGGTGTCATGTTCTCGTCTTACATAACCAAAGCTCTTTATTTCCCACCTTTTAACAATTCACCAGCGACTTTCCTGCTTCCTTCTTATAACACCACTATTCATCTTTGAAATTCTATTTAATTCTTAGTTGTTTAATACTTTCCCTTGCTGTATCTAATTTCTCCTCACAGCTGTTTCTTACCTCAGTCCCTGTTTTATAGTTCTTGCTTTCCTTGAAGCTATTTGTATTAGTTTCCTCTTCTTTATTCTTTTCTCGTGTTATATATTTTTATAGTCTCACAATAGATATCTTACAATAATTTTCTACTCTTAGAAAACCTCTCCCCTTGTATTCATGGCAAACATAATCTTTCTATGTTGACTTTGGGGTGTGTTTTCTAAATGCAGTCATATTTTCCTTGCTTTTCTGTCTAGTTTTGTTAAATCATTTAGCTTTCAGTTGAGAATATTATAAACTATAGCTTATTGAAACAGCTTCGGTATCGATTGAAACCGGTTGCCTTATTTTCGGCATTTAGCTTAGTTTTAAGCATCAATCTAACGCGACTATGATATTTCATCCCAACCTGTTTTTATTTGTGTTTCTTGCAACACATTTAATTCTTTGATTCCTTAGTATTTGCCAGTGTTTGGTCTAATTTATCTTAAAACAATTTCATACCAATTTTCCACTTGAAGCTGGGCATCTTATGCAAAAATGTTTTCTCGCGTTTGACAACTGTAACATGGGAATAGTCGATTCCATCGAAAACCGTATTTAACTGGTACGTTATCTTATGGACTCTGGAATGAAGACATGTAAAACCAACTTCGGTAGTATTCGAAATCGGAACGTAAAAGGAAGCCACTGAAAACAGCCAAATTTTTGCCCGACTCTCCATTCATTCTTCCAACAACACCATGGACCAATGCGATACCGTTCTATGTTTAAAGACAAAAAGATGCCGAAGAGCAGCAGATACGAAACCATAGGTTGATGTAAGAATGGTGGAGTAGTGAATGCAGAGAGCGTACCTCCTTGGGTGATGATGTTGTTACTGCTTGGCTGCAGATCAGATGTGATAAAGAGGATTTATAATCAATACCTTCCACATATGGCCATCCAATTGTAGTAAATATGTTTCTATTTGCACACACACATACACACACGCACGTCTAAATAATTACAGACATACGTAAGGTAATATATATATATATATATGTACGCACCTTTCTCTATTTGCCACTGTGTATGTGTGTGTATATGTACGCATATATATATATATATATA
>NC_068988.1:96961444-96962376 GCF_001194135.2 Octopus bimaculoides
ACACACACACACACACACACACACACACACACACACACACACACACACAAATATATACAAAGCTATACACATATATTTGCATACATCTTTACGCTTCGTCCACTAACTCTGCCTGCCACCTTTCTCCCCCCTCTCTCATCTCATTACTGTTTCCCCGTATTTTCCTTTTCTTCTCTTATGTTATTTACTCATGGAGGTGATTCCTACATGTTTGCCCCACTCCCCACCCTCCAACTATTTTTCACGCTACAAATATAATTACTTTGCTAGCAGAGAAAATACTGGCGCAGGGCTGCTTCTTAGGTGTTTTGTAGAGTTTGTTAAGGAACCACTGCACGCATTCGCTCTGTCTATTTTGTGTTACGCAGTCACCAAATACTTGGGAATTCTCGGCATCGAAAACGTTTTGATCTTATCTATTACTGAGAAACCAGCATTTATATAGTGATCCAAACACATTTATATATTTCCTTTCATGATATATATCTGTGTGCGCCAATCTATCTATCTATCTATCTATCTATCTATCTATCTATCTATCTATCTATTTATCTATCTATCTATCTATCTATCTATCTATCTATCTACACACACACACACACGCACGTATATACACATATATAAAAGTACTTCACGCACAGAGATACATGTACATATATTTGTTTTGAAGTGACCAGGGCGTCTGTACAGTTCAATGAATCGAAAGATGCAGCAAAAATTTGCTTCAGTGACCACTGTACATTACATGTGTTTTGACTTTGGCCTCAGTTACGTATGCATATGAACACGCACACACACACATAGACACAAATATATGTGTATATGTGTGTGTGTTTGTGTTTGTGTGTGTATGTATGTTATGTATACGTGAGTATGTATTGTTACGACTTTCTGATTAGACGCAAGTGTTGGACAAGCGTCCAAGATACGTC
>NC_068988.1:96963131-96964340 GCF_001194135.2 Octopus bimaculoides
AGCAAGATACCAATGTTTGCTGGAAATAGCAGTCGATAACCGCACGACACTATTGTAAAGCTTCCCTGAATGTATAGAGGCAAAGATGCATAGGCATTGATGTAGCGGATATTTTAAATTTCGTCTTCGGTGACCCTTGCTGACGAAGACTAACCAGATTTACGATAACAAAGATATTCTGGAAAGTCCGGTAACGCGTTCAAGGAGATACTCCAGGCAAAGAAAGAGAAAGAGAGTGTGTATGAGTCAGTGAAGAAGGGAGAGCGAAACGAAACACTACTTTGATAATTGTGATTCTCTTGATAAAATTAGGTGTGACATTCAGGATACTAAACGGGCTGCATGCGGCCCGAAGGCCGAAGCTGGCACATGATTGTCTTGTGTTGCTGTTAGAAAGAGCAGTCGAGTCTTCCTGAAATCACTAGACAATAGAGGGCGAAACATTTTATTTCTGAAATATGTTAAAGGAAAACTAAAGCTGGACGAGATCGACATAACTGGGAAGAAACCTTTCATTATGTGTCTACCTCACACATCCACCCCCACACAAACACACACACACACACACACACCACACAGAGACACACACACACCACACACAGACACACACACACCACACACAGACACACACACACACACATTTACGTACAAACACAAACATACACGTAACACACACACGCGTGTATATCCATATTTATGCATTTACGTAAACACATACATATATGTATTCATATACACAAGCACACACACACACGCTACATCACACACACACACATACATATATTTATGCATATGCACACGTACACACGCGTATGCATGAACACACATACACACACGCCTGTTATAAAGGAGGACTGATAGGGATGAAGCACCGGAAACCTCTTTCGGAAGCTGGTTTTGGTCATCTCAGTTTGAACATCTTGTCTTGTCTGTAGAACATGGGTGTTATGCAATGTTGCGTTTAATGAGATCAACACCACCAGTTTCCAACGGAAGGATTGCTCAGAACACCGTAGCAAAGGGACGTAACCTTGCTTTGTACTGTCTCAATTGGATTTTCATATGTTGTCCGCACCGTGGGACCGTGAGACCGTGGGATCGAAAATACTTTGATATCATCACATTTACACGCATTGATATATATATATATATATATATATATACATTTAGACACACACACTCACATACACATACAATATATTTGAATGT
>NC_068988.1:96965224-96966051 GCF_001194135.2 Octopus bimaculoides
ATATATATATATATATATATATATATATGTATATATATATATATGTATGCATATGTATGTATCTATGCATATATCTATGTGTGTTTGTCCTTGTGTCTGCGTTTGTCCCCACCACTGTTTGACAATCGATGTTTGTATGTTTACGTCCTCATAGCTTAGCGGTTTGGCAAAAGGGATAAATAGAATAAGTAATAAACTAAAAAAAGTCTTGGGGGTCGATTCATTGGACCAAAAGTTCATCAAGGTGGTGCCCCAGCATGGGCGCAGTATAATGACTGAAGTAAGCAAAAGATAAATTAAAAAAAAACCCATATGTAATATATATATACTTTAATCTTTCGCCGTAGCGAAACCAATAACCTGGCGTTACGACTCAGTATGCACCTGCTTCAGAGAAAAGCAGTAGTAGAGTACAGGGCGTACTTCTTATGTATGACCTTATAGTAAGGGTGTACTTCTTATGTATTCGCATGTAGTATAGGTTGTACTCCTTATGTTTGACGTCATAGCTTCCGATGAAACCTTGCAGCATGGGCTGTGACTGTAATTTAAGGGTCGGACCCTGATTCTATTTAGGAATTACTTAAGGGTGCACAGGTGTGTAGAATACTCTTCTTGTTACATGTTAGTTTAACGAGTCAGACGTTCATACTCCTCATTGAAACCGACGAAGGACCCATCAATACGTCTATCAATTAGTCTATCGTTAGCCAGCGAGTATGGCTGCAAAGCATGCACCAGGCTTTCTCTACAGAGAACCAATCGGCCATCGGACGGTTGATCCAGTGGAACATCAAGAGAGAGAGGGTGTGTGTGAGAGGGGGAGT
>NC_068988.1:96967455-96968108 GCF_001194135.2 Octopus bimaculoides
GTACACATATGTCTCTATACGTATGGGTATTCATGTTTGCATATCCAGGCTCCTAAGTGCTTGGTCCAAACCCTTCACCCCTACCTCCACCTACCTCATCCACTTCTAGACATTCGCATCTTCTCTTTTCTTTTCTTTTTTTTTTCTACCCGGAAGTGATTGTAAGAAGACATGTTAGGTGTGCGATGTCTCGAGCCGGGTTTAGTCAGCACAACACCAGCATCCACAGAGGAAGCAGGCTAAACTCTATTTCCAAACAGGCTGTTTATGTTGGAATTTTATGTTGTTTATTTTCAGAATGTTCTTGCTAAAAATGAGGGCGTAACGTTAACAAATGATTCCGTATTAAAGATATGGTCGTAAAATAAATACATAATATATAGAAGAAATATCTTTGTGTACATATGTGCCTCTTTGTCTCTCTGTTTGCCTGTCTGTCTGCCTGCCAGCCTGCCTGTTTGTTTGTCTATCTATCTACCTATCTATATATATATATATGCATTTATATTTCTGTATATGTGTATATAAGTATATATATGCATTGGTACATATATATCATACATATGTAATTACGTATGCGTGTATATATATTTATATATATATGTGTGTGTATATATATATATATATATATATATATATATATATATATATAT
>NC_068988.1:96968629-96969616 GCF_001194135.2 Octopus bimaculoides
ACTTCCCGCCGTTTATGTGCCTCTTCTTTTAGCCATATTCGTTCGCTCGTTTGTTTTCCATATAAAAACTCCAGTGTTTTAGAAGCAGTTCTAATTAAGAGAGGCTGTTTAAAAGTTTTTAATTATTTGATGTAATCATTGCGATGCAAAATAAGAAAAGGAAAATAAAATAAGTTCTTGTCATATTTCGTAACTGCAAGAGAGAAATGACCATACAGACTTCTAGAAACGTCTGATATTTTGCCTAAATCTATATTTATTGTAGAGTTGGTTACCATAGTTACTGTTGAAGCTGCTGTAATAAATTGCATTGATTTTGATAATAATTATCTGCAAAACTTGTCCAAATATCTAAAATACCGAAACCATTAATAAAATATTTTTGTTTTCTTTCGTTAATATTTTGCCGAGTTTAAAAGCGACGAGATGACAGAATCGTTTGTCACGATGTTAGCGACCAAACTGGGAAAATATATGCAAAATCTTAGGATGTTCAAACTCGGAGGTTTTCCTCTCGTACACCTGACTTCCGCTAACCATATTTAAGCTGCTGTGGTTAGGTTCTTGCAGCACTCCACTGAGGACCACCACGGTCAGTTGAGCGAGTTACTAATGTTTATTACCGTATCCGGTTCACCGAACACCTCGAATAGTTGAGTATGGACTGATGAATACCAAAAACATCTGTTCAGAGTCGGACAGCAGGCACGGATCCCGGTCATTCAGAGATCGAATTGTTGCTTCCTGACTGTATCAATCCATTCCCACTTGGGCCCATTGAAAGTCATTCGACCTTCGTCTCATACAACCTGCTTATTAGCTCCGGCCACTCAATTGTATTTCAATTGAAAGAATGGCTGAGAGCCATTCTTACTGCTAATACGTTGCAAATGAAGCATTTCCTAATTAGATCACTAACTCCGCCCTCTGTTCTATTTCCTCCTGCATCACACACACACGCACACACACACTCTCTCTCACACACAC
>NC_068988.1:96969626-96971489 GCF_001194135.2 Octopus bimaculoides
ACTCACACATACACACACAACTCACACATACACACACAACTCACACATACACACACAGAGAGGAAGGCCGAAATGCTAGAAATAGTAACCAACTCTTCTTCAGATCACAGTTTCATTTGAAATAAATGTTCCAAATTTTGGTACAAGACCAATAATTTTGGGGAAGGTCACATCGCCCCAGTGCATAACTGGTATTTGTTTTATCGAGCAAAATCCTGGCGGTATTTGAACTCAGATTCCTTAGGATGGGAAGAAAAAAAGCAAAACAGTTTGCCCGAGGTTTCAGTGAAATACCAGCTTACCGCCCTGCGTAACAACAACAGCAACAACAAAATTAAAATTCTTAATAAATATGATGCAGAATGTGTGGTGAGAGGGGTGAAACGGTATGGCACAGTGTTAGTGAATGCCCGAAAGATGACATGATGATGTGGCAAGAATGATCCATTGGGAGCAGGGCTAGTCGATTACATCGACCCCAGTGCGTAACTGGTACTTATTTTATCGACCCATAATTTGAACGTAAAGACAGACGAAATAAGCGTGCTAACGATTCTGCCAACTAGCCCAATAATAATAATAATAATAATAATAATAATAATAATAATGATGATGATGATGATGATAACAGCAACACCACCAACAAGAATAATAACATTAGTGATAACAATTATAAGAATAACAATAATAACGGCAATACGATAATACTACTTCCGGTAAAAAATATCGCCATTGCTGAAATATCATTTCACTTCCTATCTCCAGTCTACCAGCCCCACAACCACCAGCATCCCCTCCATCACTTTTGTAATCCATTCTTTCCTCTATCGCTGGAAAAAAAAAACCCCAAAAAACAAACAAGCAAAACAAAACGAAAGAAAGAAGAGAAAAATCTCAAGTTTCACACCTTCTCCGCGGAAAAAGGCAACGACGTCAATGAAACACGTGGTATCCATAAGAAGAGGTCGACGGCGAGGGAGAAAGATCATCTCTTTTCGTGTCTCTTCTGTTTCTTACGTTGGAACAGGAAGTAACCAACTAAAGATTCCTCTTAAGACAAATCTTAAAAAAATATATAGAAAGAAATAAATATAAGTGAAAGAAACGAACAAACACACACAAAAAAGACAATACGTATGAAATAAAAAGCCACGAGAAAAAACAAAAGAAGCCCCACCCGGCCCCGTTTAGAAAAAATACTCCACCAAATAATAACGAAAGTGAATGATGTTTTGTTGCTTTCGTTGCCATTGGTCTGGCAATGAATTATATATATATCTGTATACATGTATGGATATATGTATGTGTGTATATATAAATGTGTGTGTGTGTGTGTAATATGCATTCACATAGTCCCATGCTCACAGACACACCCTCTAAGGCAGTAATCCGTGAATTAACCTCAAGGCAGATATAACGCTTACTACACGAATTTCAGTCAACCGTGGCTGTTGGTTTGGGAGTGTGAAGTTAAAAGCAAGTCAATGTGTTTCATACATACATACATATACATATACATATATGTATGTATACACACACACATATAAGGAAACACCCATATATGTATGCATACATATACACAAGATCACATGTATATGAATATATAGCGAATTTCTTGGTTCTGTCTCATGTTGATGCGGTTCGATGCTTTTTATGCTTGTAAGAATGTTACTGTTAATATTTTTGTCATTGATGTAATCACCAGTATGTCATACGGGACCAAATATAAGACTTCTACCATTACATGTATCTACATATGAAAAGGAATTAAACGCATGAGTGCTTGACGGAATAGGTATGTATATATGTGTATATGTGTATATATATATATATATATATATATATATATATATATATATATAT
>NC_068988.1:96971614-96972619 GCF_001194135.2 Octopus bimaculoides
TATATATACATATGTATGAATGTATGTGTGTGTATGTGTCTGTGTGTGCATGTATATACGTGTGTGTACGTGTGTGTGTAGTTATATATGTGTGTGTGTGTGTGTGTCAATATGTTTGTGTGTATGCGAGAGATTTTATGTGTTTCAGCCACTGATCTGTGGTCCACGATGGGGACCGTCTTAAAGGGTTTTAATCGAAAAATCGACCCACGTTATTTTCAAATCGAGGACTTATACTATCAATATATCCTGCTGAATCGCTAGGTTACAGGTATTTGAACAAACCAACATCGGTTGTCTAACGATGGTAGGAAAGCACAAACACAAAGACTCACATTCATTCGTGTGTATATATATATATATATATATATATATATGATTATATGACATTCCAATATAGACACTAACTTGTATTTGGACCCATAATAAAACAATATACATGCATACGTACGTACATACATACAAACATACATACATACATACATACATACATACATACATCAGAGTAAGCACATACATGTGAAACAAGGTAGAAAAAATAGTACTCGAATACCGGAGGTAGAGCAATATGTTTTATTAATAACGCTAGACATCACAAAGAACTGTTACTCAGAGTTTCACGTTTCCGTTCGTCAACCAAACTGTCCGACAAACGGGAACGTGAAACTCTGAGTAGCAGTTCTTTGTGACTTTTGCAGCTTTATTACTGAAGTGTATATATATATATATATATATATATATATATGCACAAAACGACGTATAATAACATGTGCGTGTGTGCTCACGCATAGAAAAGGGCTCATGGCTTTAACCGCTCTTCTGTTATTGTTAGCACACATCTGCTATTTTGCTGATGGGTGTAGACGAGTGTATACATTGGAGCTTTGTTTTTAATTTAGTATCAAACACATTTACATATCAAATAACACATTATATATATACGTGCACACTCACACACACACATGTATGTATTTATGTACGTATATATATCTATATATAGATATA
>NC_068988.1:96975512-96976584 GCF_001194135.2 Octopus bimaculoides
CTACATATACAGATATTTGTCATAAGTATGAGAAAGTACTTGGGTACATAATTATATTTATATTTACACACACACACACACACACACATACACACACACACACACCCGCGTATACACACAAGCACACATTCAAAAGGAGTGGGAGAGAAAGAAAGAATGAGAGAGAAGGAGAGAGACAAATTTTTTTTTTCTTATTTGTATATTCAAGTACATTCTGATGCGTATATGTGTGTGTGTGTGTGTGTGTGTGTATGATACATGCATACATGCATATATAAAACAAATACATAAAATATATAAAATTTATTATATTATTTATAAAAGTATATTCTTATGAATGTATGTCTATCTATAAACACAATATTATATATACATACACGCATATATAAATGCGTGCATTTATACACACACACACACACACACACACACACACACACACACACACACACACACACACACACACACACACACCCAGAAGAATGTATGTGAATGTGCATAAATAAATGAAGGCGCACACGGAAGTCATTTAAGATACGTTTTATAAACATATATCTAGTCTCGCTGTGCCAACGCAAACAGAACCCCTGCGGACGAACCAGAGAAGCTCCGCTGGTTCGAAAGAAGGATCAAACTCGCTACATTTGTCTTCCTTTACCTCTTCTTTCAGCTACCGTAATTTAGAAACTGGCAACTTCATATAAAAATATGTAAACACTATTATGGCAAGCATAGCGATATTTATATAACAAAGCTCAAGCGATTTATCAACATGGAGAATTTTGTACAACATTCAATTTGCGTTTATCGACGGTATGACTTCACCAATTATATTATTACGAATTTATATATTCCTGGCTATCAAGCATCTACCGTGACATAGATTTCATTATACCTACCATAATTTATATATATATATATATATATATAAATGGATGTGTGTATTTTCCCTGATGAGAGGATTACATTGTTTTACACCATTTTATTCCTGTTAGAATTATACCAATGTTGTCTTCGAAACATATGTCGGAAGTAAAAGAATTTAACTCTCTCTCTCTCTCTCTCTCTCTCTCTC
>NC_068988.1:96976786-96979058 GCF_001194135.2 Octopus bimaculoides
CACACACACACACACACACACACACACACACACACACACGCGCGCGGATAGATATCCTTCCAAATAGTTACTTCCTCCTATCTTAATGCTTCTCTTTTCCAAGATGTAAGCAGTGGCATTATTGTAAAACTCTTTCTTTTGTAGATCTTGCGTTCGACTCGAAGTTCTGAGTCCTGTCCATTCAATGAGCAAGAAAGTCAGTATTTCGTTATCTCAGCATAAATAGTGAACCACGTGGTATAGAGGGAGCTTCTGTGCGGATAATATACTTCTGAGAATGAAAAAAAAACAACAAAAAAGAAAAAAGGGAAAACAAACGAATCTCCCTTAAATCCTTCATTATCTTTATAATAAAAGAAGGACATATTCGATAATATTGTTCTCATTGCACACCAAAATATCGACTTGAACATTTTTTGTTTACAATCCTGCTAGATTAGGGTGGAGCGGGCTCAAAACCATGATATTGATATCTAGACAAACCATGGATTAAGAAGACAAATACTCTGTCTTTTTGATGCTCTCGCTTTCTTTCTCTCTCTCTCCTCGTCCTCCTCTCTCTCTCTCACACACATATACACATACTCTTACACACATTATATAAATACTTACACAAATATTCAATTTTATACTGCACACTTATTCTGATATTTCGAAGATCTTCCTTCATCAAATCTCAAATTTAAAATGGCGTTCTAGTTTTTCACTTTATAAACCAATCGAAAGAAAAGGCCAAAAGTTGACAACTAAACAATGTTGCGGCTATTTTTCTCCCTCAGAGACTTCTTTCTTGAAGCTCTCCCTGCATTCCCTCATATAACTTTCCAAACAATATTCCAATTAGCTGGTGAAATATATCGATGTTTTTGTAAGATTTATCTCAATCGCAGAGAAAATTTCTACATTTGTATTTCACGTTAGGTGACATCTCGATTCGTAATTAAATACTTTTCTCCCCTGCTGGAATACATATTTACATGTTTCTCAATCCACCTGTCTTCATCTCTCCTAACATATCGCTTGCTCCAATGAATTTAAACAAGTCTATTCTTCGTGTTTCGCTGAAACCAAATCTGTTTCTTTAAGACCACTTCAAACTTTGCTTTTGATATTCGTGTTTCTTATGACACGCTCTTTGCTTCATTTCAGACCCCCGCCCCCCGATGCCACTCGCCTCCCTATTTTTCTTGATAACCATCTTTAGATCCAGAAATACATTGTATCTTTCGTATTGTTTGTTTCTGAGACGATCACATTCTTTTCAACCAGCTTATTTTCTCTATTACATTCAATGTGTATGCGTATGGCAACATTATATATATATATATATATATATATATATATATATATATATATATATATATATATATATATATATATATATGTATTCCTACGCACATATATGTACATATATAAATATATACACTCATATACATATACATACAAAAATATGTACACACATAAAACACACATAGACACACGCACATATAAATAGATATCCGCATGCACGTGCTCAAACACGTATATATGTATACATACACTATGTTATGTCTTACGTGAGTAAACATTAAGAATGAGTATACACGCTTGATGTACTGAGTGTACAGGTCGTTAAATGTGTGAGCAGCATATTTTCGCACACAAAACCATGAGCACTCACAGCCGTACATAGACACATACACATATATACACATCCACATAAACACAAATATAACACTACCGTTCTATTTATGATGTTCCCCGCCATCAACTTGGCAAGTGAAAATGTAAATAGGTGTCAAGATCGAATGTTTCATTCTTGGAAGAAATTTAGTAAAAGGAACCGAACAAAAATATTTAGTTTCGCTCTACAATCTCTTTCGATCTCTCCGTTTTTTTTAAAACCTCGTATCCATTTATTTTGTCATTTAATCAAATATAAACACTACACTACGCACACACGTGCACATTCATACAATCATACATACACATGACTTCATATCTCTTAGGATACGTAGCGACCCGTCTGGAGCAAAATATCGCTGAGCTTAGGTTGTTGGGGGAGATAATGCCTTATACTACAAATGATCACGTTATCTGGGACAATACAAAATCCCCGAGACCTTCTTAAGATTTAAAAGATGATGAACAAAACAAGGTGCTTTCTTTTACAACTTAGTAGGTGGCCGGTTAAAATTAAGCCTAAATTAAAAAGAGGAAAAGAAAACATACATACATACATATATACATACATATATATATATATATATATATATATATATATATATATATA
>NC_068988.1:96979377-96980478 GCF_001194135.2 Octopus bimaculoides
GAAAAGCAACCCATTATTCTGTAGTAATGCCCATATATATATATATATGAACGAATAATTATATTCTTAGGAATAGAAATTTCCCTTATGAATTTTTTTACACACTAGCTTCCTGATAAAATTCTTGTAAAATATTTCTATCCTATGTTGAATTTATTAATCAAATATATATATGCGGAATATATTCAATGCTGAATTTTATTCCGTTATGGACACGTGTACCGAGAGCAACTCAGAAAGATTCCCGCTTTTTTTGCAGAAATGTATATAGATAAGCATCAGTCCCTTTGCTTTGTCGGATACATAAGGTGTATATATATATATATATATATATATATAAATTCACTTCTTAGTTTTGAATCGGGGTCAAGGCTTAGTCTGAGACGTTATCCATCACAACCACAAAGAGAACAGGAGTCTTGAAAGATTCCTGCAATTGTCGGGAACCGTTTAGTCGGACTGTTCGTGTGCTCTGCGGAAACATGGATGGCCTACATGAGGGCGATGGCTTTGACAATCTTATTTGGGGTGCCATAGTTTAACAGTTTATGCAACATGACCTTTTAATGACATTACCAAATACTTTGGAGAAATCTACAAATACAACCAATGGAAATTCTGAGATCTTCAACGATTCCTCTAAGCATAGTAAACTGTCTTGGTCTAACAGCTTTTACTTTGAAAGGAATGCGTATAAAATCTAAATACAGGAAATGCTTGATGCAGAAGTTAGCGATGCAAGGAACACATCAAGCTGTAACAACTGATACAGACTTGCAATTAACCTGCATCATATGCGGCTGTCCGAAAACGTCATCTAAAATGCTGCTCACCTACAAGCGTGTTGCGTGACTATAGCAGAATACAATTTGTAGAAAGGTAGTCCTTAAGGTGTGAATATAAATAGTTGTAGCGACGGAGGTAACTCAGCCATAATACGAAAGAATTCTGAGGAAATATTTCTGTGAAAACCTTTGTAAAATGTGTGCACAGCAGATGTTAACATAGTGCTAATGATAAAAGAAAATGGAAACATACCGAACTAATGATGATGGCGCTACTAATACATCGTTATTTATATATATATATATATATATGTAT
>NC_068988.1:96980676-96980982 GCF_001194135.2 Octopus bimaculoides
ATATATGCATATATATATATATGAACTTGTGGTTTGGAACACTTGGTGATGTAATTAAGCCTAGCATTAATCATAAGAAGCTAGGTTTAAAAACAAATAAATATAAAAGAAAAGCAACAAAAGGATTCGGCTAATTGGAAAATTACAAAGCTGTAATGGAACGGTGAAAATATGTAAAACATTCCAGAAGTTTAACCTATAACGTTTACACATGTAAAGATATAAATACATATACTAATATATAGATGAATGCATCTACCTACCTATCTACATATCTGTCTGTCTGTGCATATACACATATATATA
>NC_068988.1:96980992-96985613 GCF_001194135.2 Octopus bimaculoides
ATATATATATGTGTATATATATATATATATATATATATATATATATATGTATACACACACACTCTCTCTCTCTCTCTCTCTCTCACACACACACACACGCACTATCTCACACACACACACAAACATGTGCGTGTATATGCAGCAGTGTGTGCATGCAGGAAGTGCATGCAGCGAAGTGTAGAGCTGTGCTGATGTATACGGACACCGGATGAGCATGCAGGCAACACCACATGGTACGGGCAAAAGCGGGTGGCCAACATCAGAGTTGCAGAGACTGAAACCATGCTGAAGCTACATGACATCATTGGAATTGCATACACAGGACAGTGTATGTATGTGTGTGTGTGTGTGCGTGTGTGTATTCGTTGTTTTTCCTATCACTGTTCTGAATTGTCAGCTTTTATGTGAGAAGCCCAAATGAGAGACAGAGTAGCTATAATCAGCTTCGAGCTCATAAACATCTGCTATAGAACGCTTTATGTATGTATGTATGTATGTATGTATGTATGTATGTACTATCTGTGTGTATGCAGGTATGTTTGTATGAATGTATGTATGAATGTATATATCATTTATTCATGTACGTCTGTACGCATGTATGAATACATTGATGTTTGTGTACATTTATTTGAAACGGTATTGGAAACGTTATTCAAAAATTTTGGAAGTGGAGTAACATGGTTTTAGTAATTTAAATACAGGGAAATAGTTTTACGTTTTAAAATGTCAAGAAAAATTGCATTTTAAAAATATTTTGTACTTTTATAAAGTAAATGACTTTTGCTTTCATCTTTTAAATTATTACATATAGAACTTTATATATATATATATATATATATATATATATATATATGTATGTACATATATATGTGTGTTTGTGTATGTCTGTGTGTGTATTACACACAGACATATATGTATATTTTCACTCAATCACCTTCCACACTTCTTTGTATATAAATATATATTCATATTTATATTAATGTACATTATATATATATATACACATACATACATATATAGCTGTACGTATATTCATTTCTATAAGTATATAAACATGCATGCGTATGTAATTCTATTACTAACAATTATATGAAAGTAGAGTGATATTAGTTGCAAGGATATAAAAAAAATATTATCAAAAAGGAAATAAATAACAGAACTGAATCCCTTTCATCATGTTGGACTCTTCATTTTATCTCCAGACACCACTCAACTAATTTACAGCGGAAACAATCCATTAGTCATACTAAATCGGACATTGGGAAAAATTAATAAAAACATATTTTTTAGATGTATACATCGATTTCAGTAATCAATCTAGTGTCACAGTTACATCTGTAGAGTAACTCATATACTGTGATAGAATGATTTAGAATACTCTTAAATAGAAACCAATGTGAATTTTCACTATTTTATTACCAGGAAACTATCACTCTATCATCCAAACTTTACTTGTGGACGCCTTAAGCTTCATCAGGTCTTTCATTGATACCAATGAAAAAGAAATTGAACTTCTAACGGCGGACGGGAAAACGATTTCGCTGTATTATAGTGTTTGAAATTAAAATAATCGGAAATTCCTTTGAACACCTACTATTCTAATGAGTTTAATGATTTGGAGGAATTACTTACTTCAGATTTAAAAAAAGATTACATTCCTGCACGTTGAAAGAGACTTGTAATGAGATGGTGGCATACGAGTTCTGAAACATTAATTACCGACAAATTTTTCCAGTTAAAATGAGAACAAAATCTGACTAATTTTCAAACAATATCAACTTAAGTTAATTAGTTATCATAACATTACAGTTGCTAATATCTTTAATAGTACAATAAGGTTGAATAGATCTGTAGGTTATCCGTATAAGAAATTAAGAGAAAAACTCAATTATACCTATCGATTATATAGCACCTCAAAATATTTATCAAAAAAAAAAAAGAAAAAAATTAAAGACACATCAACGAGGCTAACTATTTGCAAATCAACTAATCGTTATTGATTCCAAAACACTATACAGCAAAATATGTTTTGCAAAGAAAGATATAACGGGAAAATGATTTATTTAGGTGAAAGAAACATCCATTACCAATAATAAAATAAGGAATAAAATAATAAAAAGTTAAACTCCACCTTCAGTAAAATCGTAGCAACATCACCGATGAGACACTTGTTTTAATAAACCTAATAAAACACACACACACACACACACGCGCGCGCGCAGAAACATCTTAAAAACACCATTAAACTACACACACACACACACACACATACTTCCATACATGCGTATTTACATGCATCTATATATAGATACACGTACATGCATACATATATACACACATATATGTATGTATGTACATATATATATATATATGTAGCATTTTTGCTTGTTGCAAAATCAGCGATTGTATGTCGCTTGAAATTATATGTATATTGCGAGCAGAAGCGAGCTAATATGCCATCTGTAACAGACGAGGCGTCCAGTACTGAGGAGAGGCAGAAATAGCTCGAAACCAGGCTGGTTTGCTGGTTCCGTCGCTAGAAGGTGGAAGGGGTTCGCTCCCCTACTTGCAATATCTCGGATACAACTGAGCATCGTTAACCCGCTAGAGGAGATGTCCTCTTGGGGTTAAAAATTCGCAGTAAAGTCCGTTCGAACGGACAGCCATGTTAAAGTGGTTATGAACATTACTTGTTAGTGCAACTACTGCGTTGATCTCTTAGAGAGATTTTAGAACTACCATTTTTGCTTATACATACATAGATACATAGATACATAGTGGCTGTGTGATAAGTAGCTTGCTTACCAACCACATGGTTCCGGGTTCAGTGCCACTGCATTGGTTAAGTGTCTTCTACTATAACTTCGGGCCAACCAAAGCCTTGTGAGTTGATTTGGTCGAAGGAAACTGAAAGGAGCCCGTCGTATCTATAATACATTAAAAGTCAGTTGCTTGTTTGCATGCAATGTTACCCAGCCAAACTGGCGCATAATGGAAAAATACTATGAATTAAGTTTACCCTGAAATATTAATACGAACGGAATAAAATGAGTTTCGCGTAAATCGGACAAGTAGTTTTAAAGATATTAGAGGCTTTTGGGTATAAATACCCAAAACGGTACATAGTGGAAAAATATTCCGAAAATAATCCTGAAAGAGAAGAAATTCTTATCTTTCTATTAAACACAGTGATTTGACAACGAAAAAATACGAGCTTTTTACAGTAAATGTTTCTATTTTCGCTTTTGTTAAACACAATATTTTAATAATTTAGAAATATTTTTAAGAGAATGTGATTTCAAAAATGTAAGTTGTTTGTACAGTAAGTATTTATATTTTAGCCTTCTTTAAACAGACAATATTTTAATGTTTTTTTAAAAATTATTTTCATGTGAATACCATTACAAAAATATTTTTGGCATATTTAAAAAAATATTTTAAAGTGAAAATGACTTCCAAACCACGTGGTTTCGGCTTTATGTCATAGCGTGGCATCTTGCGCAAGTATCTTCCACTATAGCATCGAGTGGACCAAAGCCTTGAGAGTGGATTTGGTTGACGAAACTGAAAGAAGCCCGTCTTATACCTATCTATCTATCTATCTATCTATGGTAAGTGTGAGTGTATATGTGTGTACCTTTGTCCCTTAATACCGCTTGATAATCGGTGTTGGTGTGTTTATGTCTCTGTAATTTAGCGGTTCGCCAAGAAACCGATGGAATAAATATTGGGCATAAAGAATAAATAATTACTGCGGTCGATTCATTCAGCTAAAAAATTTTCGATGCGGTGCTCCAGTATGGCCGCAGTCTCATGACTACATGTAAATATGAAAGATATATATATATACATATATATATATATGGACATATGGATATGCCTATATATTTGGATAACTGTGTAAACGGGTGTGTATAAATACATGCATTTATGCACACTTATCTCTCTCTCATTCCTCTCTCTCTCTCCCCCTCTCTCTCTCACTCACTCTCTCTCTCTCTCTCTCTGTCTCTCTCTCTCTCGCTATCTATATGTATGTATCTTTGTATTAATAAATTCATATATTTATTTATGTCTGCTTTTGGGTCACAATTGTTGTAGTAAATTGAAATAGTTATATTCTGTATATCTTTCTATTATATCCTGTACATGCACATATACGCACGCACACACACACACACACACGCACACACACCTCTTTCGTTCTCTTTCTCTCTCTCTCTCTCTCTGTATATATATATATATATATATATATATATATACATATTTATATTCATGAATATATATATATGCACATTCTGTATATATTTCTATGTTGGCATGTTTGATATGATCTGCTAATGAAAATATACGGAAGCTTTTTCGCAACATATGGCCAAGTTTGTTTATATAATTATCATTTAATGGTACAGCAGGTAAGTGTTGTACTCATTGTATATATTTACTTTACGGAGTTTACGACATAATCGGATGTTTTTATGCATTTATGCGCGCGCGCGCGCGTGTATGTGTGTGTATGCGTGCGCGATCGCGTATGTGCGTGTCTTTGTTATATTAAAAATCATATATATCTCATATGATTTCTATATATATATATATATATATATATATATATATATAT
>NC_068988.1:96986009-96986970 GCF_001194135.2 Octopus bimaculoides
TATATAATTGTTAAAGAGGACAACCAACGTTAAGGCAAGGCAAACATGTCAAGTTGTATACAATATTATTATTGGAACACATTCAAAGTCTTACAGCTGTTTCTGGAATGTCCTCGAGTATGGGATATTCGGTCATCAGAGACAAATAAAGGAAAATAGGGGAAGAAGAGAATGGTACATATCAATGAGATGTTTAAAGAGAGGAAGTGATTAAAAGAATAAGGAGATGGAGAGAGAGGAGAGAAAAGAAAAAAGGCATGAAAGTTTATAATTCAGCTTCCTGATGTTGCAATAACAAGAACTTGAGTGCTTAGGTGGTATGTTGAGTATATCCATGGGTATAATTCCTTGGAAGTAATCCTGCGTAGATCCATAGATACACTCAGTCTTCGAATGGACGTGATCTGGTCATCATTGTAAACAACAATCTGCGTTGGACGACCAGCATCTCTAAGGTTGTCAAGAAGGCTGAGTGGGTGCTAGCATCACTCAGTAAGACCTTTGTCAGCCGCTCTCCCGCTATCTGTTTAGAATTGTATACGACAGTGGTACGTCCACACTTGGAATTTGCACCACCAGTCTGGAACCCCTATCTTGCTCAGCATATAGATCTCCTGGAAACTGTTCAGAAACGTGCAACAAAACGAATACCTACCGACAGACATCAACCACAGTCAAATGACTGAAACAAGTAAAAGAGTAAAAGAGTAAAGAGAGTTGTAAGAAAAATCTGTTGCTATATAAAACAACCATCTAAACCACAGAATTTCGGTTGCAAAGTGTCCTATCGAAAAGCTCGAAACTCATTAGAGTAACTGGAAACATTATCCTTAAAATAATAATTATCCCCCCAAAAGTCATCTCTACTCATTTTTTCAAATATATTAAACTGTAACAAGAACTTTTTTATTATTCTACTACACACACACACACACACGCACACACACACACACACACACAC
>NC_068988.1:96987548-96988997 GCF_001194135.2 Octopus bimaculoides
TATATATATATACATATATATATACATACATACATACATTCGAGATTCTGTCCCTTATAAATTCTATCTAATTGACAAATCAGTTGTCCAGTATATGAGAAACAGCGATAAGATGGATGATATGATTAGATTTAAACAGTTGTAGCACTTTCTCTAAGAAACATCGTATCCTGCGATACCTTGTCAGGCTGAATGTGTCTGACTGTGCTCAGAGCTATTGTGGTTTTAGTTTTGTATTATCTATGTGAATATTGTCGTAAGTGCGAATTTAGAGCCATGCCTATATATAAACATAGAGGGAGATATATTGAGAGCGTATGTTGTAAGAATCACGACTAACAACTTTCTGTGTGTATGTGTGTGTGTGCATATATACATATATATATGTATATATATATATATATAAAGCGATATATGCATACATATATGCATATATGTATATATTATATATATATATATATATACATATATATATGTATATTTATGTGCATGTATGGATGGTGGATGGTACAAGCTTCAACTAAAGACAATGTTATCTTCATAAAGTAAAACAGTCTGATGTTTAGTCAACACGAACCAGGGAGAAAGACAGAAACCAAATTGGTGGGGGAGAGATAGAGAGAGAGAGAGAGAGAGAGAGAGAGAGAGTAGTCATAAAGAGATATATAGATAGAGAGAAAGGGGAAAGATGGAAGTGCCCACCAGGTAGATCGAAATTGCGAAAGACACCAAACTTATTATCCTTCCTTCGGCTCCAGGATATAAGTTGGTAAAAACATGGTTAATCTTCGACAATGAACTTGTTCCGTATTTCCTCCCCAATGTGGCATTTTAGCCATTATGTGTTTCCGTGTATCACCAACCATGTCTTCTGTCCATTCGAAAAACACAAAACTAACTTTCGGTGCGCTTTCCCCACCCCCTCCTCCCCACCGTTTCAGTGTTTCGTTGGTCCGTTCCTTCGTTTGTTGCGTTGTTACTGCAATAATTTTTGCGTCGGTCGCAAAGATGCCTCTCGGGTCGATTGAAATTGCGAAATGGGAAACAACGGCAGCAACAACAAGAACACCACATCCATAACATGGCCCCCCCGCCAAACAAGAACAAGACCTCCATTAATACTAGTAATAATGTTGTAATCATCATCATCATCATCATCATCATCATCTTCGTGGTGGTGGTCGTCGTCGTCACCATCATCATCAACATTATTATGATTATTATGATTATTATTATTATTATTATTATTATTATTATTATTATTATGGTGGTAGTATTAGTAAGATATTCAGTAAAGAGCTTTGAGGCAGTTTCAAAACTAAACTCTGAACACGGTTAAATCCCTAACATATGAAGATGAGCTGGCGCAGATTATGTCTTGTAAACTGTACAAAAATAACGTGTGTGTGTATGTGTGTGTGTGTGTGTGTGTGTGTGTGTGTGTGTGTG
>NC_068988.1:96991983-96992286 GCF_001194135.2 Octopus bimaculoides
TATATATATATATATATATATATATATATCTACATATTCATGTGTATAAATATATGTGTATACATATTTATATATATGCACTCTGACACACATATATATATGTACATTATTGATATATGTGTGCGTGTATATATGTATAGCTCTGCATATGTAAGTCTATAAGCAAAAACATCCATTCCCGAATTGCTTTGAATTCTTCAGACGTAATTAAGTACTAGCTTTGCAAGAATACATACAACTACATAGATATATGCATGCATACAAGAACACACACACACACACACACACACACACACACACACA
>NC_068988.1:96992325-96994951 GCF_001194135.2 Octopus bimaculoides
TATATATATATATATATATATATATGTGTGTATATATATGATACATATGTATGTATGTATTTGCGGCTAGTTTCTATGCACTCTTATTCACAGTTTCATGTATGAAGTATCACCGCCCAATGGACAAACCAACGCCAGTAAAAGCAACAGATAATACCCAATATGCGGAAAAAAACATCGTCTCCAGCCTTCATATGTTCCCTCCTCACACAACCCCCTCTCAGTTAAATTGCTGCAGCACCTCAATTTTCCTTTGTCTTTCAGATGTGTAAGACAACATCAGGAACGAAATTGGATGCTGCAAACATTATTACTTCGCTTCGCTGCCCGCTGTTTTCCTGCTCGTCTTTTCTTCCCTCTTTTTCTCTCAACCAGTGAATTCTGTTAAACTGGAGATTTTTTATTCTTATTTCTGTCTTAATTTGCAATATCTAACCTCATAACATTTATATATGGTATTTAGATATACATTCTACAAATATTTTTGTTGTTGCAGTTGTTAGACTTTCATCACCACCACCACACCATCACCATTCTCATTATCCTCATCACTCCCTGAACATGACTGTGCCGAGTCCCAGCGCTCACTCATAGCATCGGTTAACCGCCGTTTCCATGGCACACAAGCGACCGACGCCACAACGTTACTCCCGAATGGCTGAGTGAACGGGAGCAACATGAAACGGACTGTTTTGCTCAAAAACACAAAACACTGCCAGTGCCGGGAATAGACACCGCGATCTGATGTTTGTGAGTGTAACATCCTAACCACTAGGCCACGCGCCTTTCACCTGTTAGACTATAGTCTCCATATAAGCCATGGACGAGTGAATCTGTGATCTGAATTCTTCTGTCTGTGACCATCCGGTTTTCTTTTTGAATCTACGTTCTCTTTCTTTATAAAAAGATGTTGCGATTTGAGGAAAGTTTAGCTGCTGTTTCTCGCAAGCTTTCTTTGTTGTAAATGTAATATTAATAGCGATCGTGTGGCAAGACTCGGTAACTGCATATATGCCTTTAATTCCCCTCGTTATTTACATCCATTTTCTTCTCGCATATATATATATATATATATATATATATATATATATATACATACATACTTATACGGACGCATGCATGCACTGACACGCGTATTCATTCTTAAAACTCTCCACCAGATTCGAACGTATGTTAATCGCTGCTGCACTTCCTCATTGGAGAAGAACTTCTTTGAAACAAATGTATGTTCATAATACATAAACTCATTTCATTAGCTTAAGGAGATTTTGGAACATCGGATGTTTCGACATCGTTGTATCACCTCAGGCAAAGGTAGCCATCCCGGCATCATGAATCTAAACAAAAGTTTATGACCCTTGTTTATAACTTCAACTGAAAATTATTCGCTGATTTGTGCTGATATTTGCCAATTCCTAATTACCACGTGCAGGCAAACTGCAAGAATAAAAACGATGAGTTATATATTCGTTCTTTAATCCATTTTTCATTATACATTTCTCTTGATATAATTGAAACTTCATTGAATCTTATTTTAATATTTTCCAACTGTATACGTATGAATGTGCCTATATACGTACATGTATATATGCATATATATATATATATATATGCATATATATATATATATATATATATATATATATATATATATATATATATATATATATATATATATATATATATATATATATATATATATATATGCTTGTTTGCATACGTGTGAGTGCCTGTATGTGTAGAATAAATGCCTTGAAAGGTATAGTTGTGTATATGCGTTTTCACAAAAGTTTGTATGAGCATACACACTTATACATGCAGACGCACACACACACACACACACACACACATCTGCATCGTAAATGTGATCATAAATTCGCGTTTTAACTTTAAAAGGCCGTCGCGTGTCTATTTTTACACGCATTTAACACTCTCTATTTATTTCTATTGATGTCAAAGTACACGCACGTGTGTATATATGCATGTATGTATGAATGCAACATCGTATTTAATGTATATGTTGGTTATGATGTGTGTGTGTGTGTGTGTGTGTGTGTGTGTGTGTTTGTTTGTGTCTGTTTGTTTATGTGTAACTTCTGGTGGTCACAGTGAAGCTAGTTCGATACGTGACTGCATAAATCTGCATATAGCCACACAACTGTGAGCGGACAATCAGATTGGCTGACAAACATTTTCATTGCTGTCGACACGCGCAGTTCATTGTCACGTGATGCATGCAATTTATGTCACGTGTCCTTTATGGCTCTCATCACTATTAGATAGATATCGTTGGAGATATGTGTGTGAATGACTGTCTGTGTGTGTATGTGTGTGTATGTGTGTGCAAGTGTTAGAAGATTATGTGTGTATATCAGAGGAAGAGCGTGTGGGCGCTTGTTCGTGTCTCTGTGTGTGTATGTGTGAATGTGTGCCAGTGTTAGATTGTGTGTATAATGTGTGTGTTTATGAGTGTTCATGTATACGGGTGCATCTGACGAGGTAGGATGACAATGTGGTTGTATGTGTGTTCGTAGCGTGTGTATGTGTGCACTAACATGTATGTATACACATTCTGTAGGAATTTCCATGTATATATGGACATTTGCCCAAAGTGCTACGCAGTGGG
>NC_068988.1:96995633-96998746 GCF_001194135.2 Octopus bimaculoides
AGAGAGGGAAAGAGAGAGAGACGGAGACAGAGAGAAAGAGAAAAGAAGAGAGAGAGAAAGGCAAATTATTGAAAGTGATAGCAAGAAAATCATTGTTCTATCTTTTTCTCTCACCAAGGGTCCGTGCGTCCGTGCGTGAGTACGCCTGCGCGCGTGTGGGTCAGGAGTTTCGCTGGATCCTAAGGTAATAAAGGACAAGGTGGTGGGGGCACAAACTGAAAGGATACATATTACGAAATCATTGATAATAATAATAATAATAATAATAATAATAATAATAATAATAATAATAATGATAACAACAACAACAACAACAACAACAACGAACAGTTTAGAAATCTTTTGAACTTGATCTTTTATTTTTGTGACACGTGACCCTTTCCGTTTAATGGCTGCATTAAAACGGCCAACAAGAGGATGACACCAACAACACACATCTTCAATATTTTCACAGTCATTTGCTAATTCTTTGAGTAATGATGATCAGACGGAAGGCTGTTATATTTCATATCGTATTATATTATATTATATTTCACTGTATTATATGATATGATATAATATAATAATAAAATATAATATATCATAATATAATATCGAATAATATTTGATGTAGCATATTGTATTATACTCAGCCGAGCGGCTAATTGCAAGACCAGTGATTGTCCAGGCATTGGTTGTCAATATGAGCGGCGGCGGTGGATTCCGTCTTTGTATGCGGTTGCCACTGAGTGCATAATTCTGACTTGCATTTCTTTCCCATATGAACAGGGTTGGGTGTGAATCGAAATATAAAGAAAAGCTCATTTCCAAATAACGTGATTTTAGGTTCAGTGTCTTCTATTGAAACCTCGGGACGACCAGTGTCTTGTGAGTGATTTTGGTGAGCGGAAACTATGTGGAAGCCTAAAAACCCTGATGGCTGCTGTCCAATGACAGAAACAAGTAAAAGAAAAAAAAAACATATAATATTAAGAAAAACAAAGATGTCCAAGAGCTTAAATAAATGGCTTCATCCGATTATATCAGCAAAGTCGTTCTGATTATGAATCGTCGAAAAGTGTGAGAACTTTATTGGAAGAAATAATGAAAATTTCACAGACATCATCAACACCCTGATCCACCGCTGTAGCGGAAGTTGAGGTTTACTGGGAGAAAAATAGAAAGTATAATGGTTTAGAAGAGTTAGAGATGCGAAAATACAATAACACCGCAAGCAAGGCTTATCTATGCCAGGGAGGAATTCAGCAGCACAATAAATACTGAAAAGAAATGGAAAGATTCCGGAATTGACAAAAATTCTAGTTTCTGGCTGAAAGAGTTAATCAATATTTATGCATGTGCGGCAACATCTTTAAATGAATTTGTAAGCAGACTAGAATTAACATCTACCTAATGTTTATTAGAGGGGAAAATAATACTGATTTCTCGAATCAAAAATACAATAGACCCCTGAGACTAAGAGATATATTTTATTTATCAATAACATGCAAAAATTCCACCTACACTGCAACAAGCTGTCTGCTTTACTTGAAAGTCATAAGACTTTACTTGATCAGAAGATGTGTCGGAAAAACATGGATGCTTGTAAAGAGTAATTTCGGGTTAAGCGAGCAATTATTGAAGATAGCAAAAAGAGATAATAAAAAAAGCCTTAGTATGTCATGGAATGATTACCGAAAAGCATTTGATAGCATTATACGCTGTTGGATATTGAGAACTGCATATACATAAAGCAGACGTAATATTAACACAGTATCTCATCGTTGCCGTGTTGAAATGGAACGCAATGATATCCCCGCAGGCCAAACAGATACAACCAAGCTGATAATAAAAGGAGACTTACAAGGAAAACGCAATATCCATTCTATTCGCTTAATTTTGGCTCTGTTAAAACATTTGGTTATAAATAGTTAATAACCCACAGTTATAAATATTACGGATAAATTATGAATAATGTATTCTAGAGATGAAATAGAATATCTTTGCAAGGGATAAAGCCTATCTGGGTTATGTATTAAAACTTGTTCGTGTATTCAGTTAAGATATTAAATTGAATATGGAGCTCGATAAAATATATTGGTCGAACTTGGCAAATTAATTAAAATTGAGAATATTAAATTAGATCGAGACATCGAAATTAGAAAATTAGACCAGAATGACACAATTTTATATTTAGAATTATTGCAAAGTGATAAAATACAATGAAAGGGGAAAAAATAATAAAATAAACGAAACATTCAAATTTATATAAAAACTGAACGCAATGACAGGAATAACGTGGGAGATTTAGACATCGCATTTATAAAGCTGTCGGTGTTTAGCCAGCCCACAGAAGGCATTATTGAGCAAACCTCAGATCGAAACCTCAGCAGCCGCGACCTTCCCGTTTCTTTTGTATAACAAGTATTACATTATCCAATGTGTGCCGCTCCTTAAGATAGTAGGGTCTGATTTAATGCATATTCGGCGAATATTTCTACAAGATCGAGCGAATGCGGAGAATTTCTCTCTTTCACGTTATTTCAAGATTAATATATGAATGAAGAAACGTAATGAAACTTATATAATTACTGCATAAAATACAATGAAGTCTTTGTTCTTAGAATTGGTCAAGTCTACTTTTTTTAGCATTCTCAATATTATACATACACATACATACATACATACATACATACATACATACATACATACATACATACAAGAGAAATCGACCGGCTGATTCGTACATTACAAGTGCAATCTATGAGTAGAACAGTAAAAATATGTAAAACTTCGCAAGTTCCAAATGTGAATTTGCCTGTGTTAACTACATCCCAAAGATGGAGCCTGGTATCTTTGTTGGAAACCGCCTCCCTTCTCAGTGGAAGATTTCTAATAATTAAAAAAATAGAACATACATACATACATACATACATACATACATACATACATACATACATACCGATATACATACACACATGCACCCAGACAACCACACACTCATAGCACAACACATACCTTCACGTGTATATGAAAGAGATATGTTCATTTCATCTCCATCTCTCTCTCTCCCTTCCTTCCTCTCTCTCTCTCTCTCTCTCTCCCTTCCTTCCCCTCTCTCTCTCTCCCTTCCT
>NC_068988.1:96999887-97000296 GCF_001194135.2 Octopus bimaculoides
ATATATATATATATATATATATATATATAAAAGAGAGAGAGAGAGAGAAAAATATTTTCTACCTATTCACACACACACGTGTGTGTGTGTGATATACAATTCAAACATACACACGCACTAACACACACTCACACACATATATGTATGCATATGCATAAACCCAAACACACATATGTCCCCACATATATATTTGTGTACATATACATGTATATCTATGTATACGTAAATATATACATTCGTACACGAGCACATACAGGCATGTGGATATGTATATATGTATGTAAATACTTTTAGATATATGTGTACATTTATATGTTCGCATATTTGTATATCTAAATTTATTTATATATATATATATATATATATATATATATATATATATATATGTGTGTGTGTGTGTGTGTGTGTG
>NC_068988.1:97000922-97002575 GCF_001194135.2 Octopus bimaculoides
TATATATATATATATATATCCAAATATACATTCACACAAATATATGTTTACAATTTCTATAACGATTCACGCGTATAAACAATCATCTAGATCTTCACACACACACACACTCACGCACTTTCACCCATACATGCATCTTTTTTAAGAATTCTAAATTGTCATTCCACCAGAGTTTATTTATATTTTCAATATTTGTTTCATTCTTCTCAAAATTACAATGACAGACAGTTCGAAATTCTTTTTTTTTTATTTTAGAATACATAGTTTAATCCTATTTACGTTGGAAGTTCAAATTCCGATGAAGTCGACTTTGCTTTTTATCCTTTGCTGGGTCGATGAATTAAGTACCAATAGAGTACTGGGGGTCGATGTAATCGATTACTCCCCTCCGCACAAATTTCAGGCCTCCTCCTCCTCCTCCTCCTCCTCCTTGTCTTCCTGTTCAACTCCTTTAGCTCCTCCTCTGTCCACTTCAGGTTTCCCGCGCCATATCAAACTACTGCGACTGCGCGCGAGGTCGATAAATTAAGTACCAGTTGTGTACTGGGTTGATCTAATCGACTAATCCCCTCCCCACAAATTTCAAGTCTTGTGCCTATAGTACAAAGTATTATAATTATTGTTGTTGTTGTTATTATCATTATTATTTCACTATGATTGTCACAGTTTTGTATCTGATTTAATTGGCAATATAGCAGTCATATAATTGGGTTGATTGAATTGACTCTACCTTCCCATTTAGGTGTAGTAGGCGGCCGAGTACTCGAGAGAAAGAAAGAGAGGAAAATTAGCGGAGTCATTAGAGTGTCCCACCAATAAGCTTGGAGTATTTGAATTCTTTAGATTCTGAGTTCGGTTCACCCCGAGATCGATTTTATATTTATAACTCAGAGCTGAATAAAATAAAGGGCAAGCCAAATACTGAGGTCATAACACAATCATTTGTTGTCCGTCGCCACGAAATGTAAGGTCCTCGTACCCCTATGTTAGTCGTCTTCAACATCGCCGCGTCCCTTCATAGCTGAGTGTTTGTACTCGCTTGTACCGCATTCCATATAAAGCACATCTGTTTAATTCCCCGACAGGATTTCCTCCTTCTTAACTGTAGTTAGTTAAGCCTCGTTAGGTCTTCGTATTTGATATTTATGCCAGAATATGAAGACACTTGCAGTGAGAGATGTCAACTATCTCAGCCGTCCAAAGAAAGGATTCAAGAAGATCAAGAATAAAAGAATAAAAAACTATACAAAACACACGCATAGACATATTCCCCTACCTACACACACAGCCTTCCCCCATTAATATGTTTCCCAAGCAACGTCTTTTAAATATGATTGCAGTTCAGTCGTAATACAAGATACGTGTAATTTGTTGACAACTTGGTTTCCTGTTATGCATGAGTGTGCGCGTGCGTATCTGTGCGTGTGTGTATGTGTGTGCGCACGCACGCGTGAACCTATATAAATGCATATACACACACTCACACACATTCACACAAATGCGCACATATATGCATGCATATACATAATATATTAATATAATATACATTCTTATTATGTATGTGTGTGTATATATATATTTGAAGTTATGTATACATGCACGTATGCATAAATTTACGTATATATATATATATATATATATATATATATATAT
>NC_068988.1:97002732-97005232 GCF_001194135.2 Octopus bimaculoides
GTGTGTGTGTGTGTGTGTGTGTGTGTATGTATTATGTATGTATGTATGTATGTATATATATATATTTTTGTGTGTATGTATGTGTATGTATGCATGTATATATATATGTTTGTGTGTGTGTAGATGTATATATCTTGTGTCCTTTGTAAAAGGCTTCTACCATTATTTGAAAGAGTAAATTACTCACTGGCAGCATTAATACGTCAGATAGGTTTACATCTTTCTAATGGAGAAAACTGTTAGAACGGCCTGAGCAGTCGGTGAAGCGCCTAATCCATTTTAAATATTCCTTCTGTAAGACAAAAAAAATTATAGAAATAAAGTAATGAAGAAATAGAAATAAATGAAGAACAAAGACAAATAAAAGTAATAAGATTTTCTAAGGTAGGCCACACAATACAGGGCAAGTAGGCTTTGTGATAGTAATTTCACTAGTTCAATGGTATTTATTTCATCGATCCTGGAAGCTAAACGTTGTCCTGGCAGAATTTGAACTCAGATCATAAAAAAGCCGCTTAGTATTTTGTCCGACGTGCTAACGATTCTGTCAGCTCAATGATAATAATAATAATAATAATAATAATAATAATAATAATAATAATAATAATAATAATAATAATAATAATAATAATAATAATAATAATAATAATAATAATAATAATAATAATAATGAATAGACAACACATCAGAAAGTGATAAGTGCAGAATTTGTGGACAAAATGGTGAAACCGTATGGCATATTACCAGCCAATGTACGCCACCAGCACAGAAGGAATATAAGAGACGCCACGGCAATATAGCCAGGTTTGTCCATTAGACACTTTGCAACAAGTATGGACTTGACAGAGCAAAAAATTGGTACGACCACAAGCTCGAAGGCATCATTGAAAATGATAAAGCAAAGATCCTGTAGGATTTTATGATTCAATGCGACCATTAGATAGAGAATAGGAACCCAGACATAGTCTTCATTGAGAAGCTGTGCAAAGGCAATAATAATAATAATAATAATAATAATCATAGAGGTGCACCACATATGCTATATAGTTGATAGTTCATGCCACTTTGACCCACGAATAGTCAAGAAGGAAGGCTAAAAAAAAAAGATAAATACAACCCTCTTAAGTACGAAATAGCCCGGCTATGGAAAATGAAGAAGGTGAAAATAGTGCCAATTATTTCTGGGTCTTTGGGAAGAGTATCAGAAGGCATCGAAAGGAATATAAGGGAAATTGGAATAGAGCGCCCAGTAGAACTGTTACAAAAGGTTTGCCTCCTTGGGCCGGCCAGAATAATCAGGAAAGTATTAGTTGAAAAGAATGGATAGTATGGTACCGTAGGCTGCAGGTAGCAAGCCCGCTACGCATGCATGACTCCAAGAGTTCCAACACAACCTGTGATAAAGAGAAATAATAAATAAATAAATAATAATAATAATAATAATAATAATAATAATAATAATAATAATAATAATAATAATAGTAGTAGTAGTAATAACAATGATAATAATAATAATAATAATAACAACAGCAATAATAATAATCTTTTCAGTTTTTATTTAGACCCAGGGCTCAAAAGATATAAAATACGATGAATATTTGACAGGAGACTTTAAGAGACGTTTGGGAAGGTTCTCTAAATGTACCCCAAACACAGTGACATGGAGCAATTGACGTCATATAATGAAAGTGTGGGGTGGGGGTCATCTTAAACATTTATAGAAACACGAAGTTTTAGATACTAACGTTGCATCCAAATACAACTTGAAAGACTTGGAGAACCCAGGGTAAGTCATTGAATGGTGGTGAAAGGACTCTAGCTAACCAAATGATTGATTGGCCTGTCAAACGATTTATCAAGCTATCGATTAGTTAATTGGCTTATAATTAAATAGTATGAATTTTTATGAGCAGAATGACCATCTCAAGATCAACAGCGTCTGATTGAACAGAAAATTTAACGTCAAGAATTTGCCAGACAAATACAAGACTGAAAGACAAGTAACTGCACAATTTTTCCTGACTTATGGTTGCTTGGTACACACACGCACACACACACACACACGCTCTCTCTCTCTCACACACACACGCTCTCTCTCTCTCACACACACACTTTTTATCTTTTACTCGTTTGAGACATTGGGCAGCGGCCAAGCTGGGGTACCACATTGAAGGGTTTTAATCGAACAAATCGACCCAGTAGTAATTTTTGAAGACTGGTACTTGTTCAAGTGATTTCTTGACGAATTACTAAGTTAGGGGAACATAAACAAACCAGTTCCGGTTGTCAAGCTAGAAAGACGGCTGACAAACACAGACACAAACACACATATACACTCATGTGTAAACACGCACTCACACACACACGCACGGACACACACACGCACACACACGCACACACACACGCACGGACACACACACGCACACACACGCATGGACACACACACGCACCCCCCCCCACAAATTTCTAGTTTCCAAATTCACTCACGCGGCTGTAGTAG
>NC_068988.1:97007732-97012144 GCF_001194135.2 Octopus bimaculoides
CTAATGGGCAACTTTCGATACCATTATATATCTATATATTATAATAACTAACGGTTTGCTACAGTGCATTGAAGATATCAATATTTTGTCTGTGTCATCGTGTCTGTGTTCGTCAATAAGTGTCCATCCGGGCGTATGTTTGTGTATGAGAGCGGGATTGTTTGCGCACGCACTTACTGACTAGCAGGCGCCTAAGCATATCTATAAGTCAAAATGCATTAGTATCTGCGTATTTACGTACACACAGACACGAGTGTGTGTGTGTGTGTGTGTGTGTGTATATAATAATAATAATAATAATAATAATAATAATAATAATAATAATAATAATAATATTAGGGATAAAATCCAAAATTACAGGTAAAAACTCAATTAAAATCAATTTATTAAAAATCAAAATTAAATTAAGTTTCATAGTATTAAATATATATAAATATATAGTTTTAGGGAAAAGAACCAAGGTTCATGAACTCATCGATGAAAATCCAGTCACATATAGAAAAATTAATAAGTAAAAGCACAATAAATAAGTATAATATAATGCAAAGTAAATATCATAAGATAAAGATAATAAAACGACTACACGTATTTCATAACCAATTTTCAAATAGAAAGAAAATTTAAATCGATTAAAATCAATTAAAACAATCGAAAATCAATTCTATTCAAAAATATAGCTAATCTTCAGGTCAAAATACAACAATAATAATAATAAAAGAATGTATATATCAACCCACAATAAATAACAAATGAATGTATATAAAATACTTATTATATAAAGATAGAAAAATATTATTAAAAATATAAAAATAATAAACATTCCATAATCAACCCTACGTCCATTATAATATACGCTAACAGGTATATTATATGCAAAAACCATCTCATCTGTTTTGGGGCGATATCACATTCTGTTACGAAACACTCAACTGCTTTAACCATTAAATATTGATCAGTGTTGCAGAAACAGCATCGTTGATTTAGGTATATGCATGAGGTTTCATCAGAATGAAACGGATCTGGCTTTCAATTATGTTAGATCAATCTTTCTCTATACAAGCCAAAACAGACCAATGGAGTTAGGTACAGAAGCGCGGTTTATAATCTGTTACTTTGAATATGTGACAGTTCTAATGCTATACTTGTCTTTGTATACACACATTCATTCGTTCAGAGATAGAGATAGATAGATAGATAGATAGATAGATAGATAGACACATTCATGTAAATATATATATATATATATATATATAAGTGCTGGCATAGCACTGTAGTATGAAGTTTACTTCGCAAACACATGGTTCCGGGTTCAGTCCCATTGCATGGTAACTTGGGCAAGTGTCTTCTACTATAGCTCCGGGCTGGCCAATTCCTTATGACTGAATTTAGTAAATGGATACTATGTTGAAGCCAGCCGTATGTATGTATGTATGTATGTATGTATACACATATGTACCTGTGTGTATTTGTCTGTGTTTGTCACCCGTCCTCCTATCGCTTGATAACCAGTGTTGGTTTGTATACGACTCCGTAACTCAGTGATTCGGCAAAAGTGACCATTAGAATAACTATCAAGCTTAAAACACAGTAATAGAGGCGATTTTCTCGATTAATAACTCCTCAAAGCCTCAGCATTGTAAAGGATATCATTAAAAGTTTTTTCCTCACCAAATATTAATAAAGATTACAGAACATTTTGTAATCAAATAAATATCTGAGGATTAACTATTCTACTCGTCTCTCCTTTGTCCAGTATTATATTTCAATGCGATATTTATGACGAGAATTGATCGCAATAATCATAAATGATAAATGAACAGTTAACGTTAAAATTCAGACTGAACGGATATGCGTAGAAAAGCGTCGGCCAAGTTTACACCGAAGTAGCTGAAGGTTTTGCACATTGGGTCTATTCAAAGAAAAGTTTGTAAACTTATCCTGGACAGAAAAATAACAGCCCAGCTGACTAGTCTCAGACTATTCAAATTAACCCTGGATTCTCATTCATCTTCTCTGTCAATACACTTATCTACGTAATCTATCTATCTATCTATCTATCTATCTACCTATATATATGTATATCTGTCTGTCTGTCTGCGATCTTCGAGTCCGACTTAAACCAAAACTTCTAAAAAACCAGTCCGTATACGAACCTAGTAAATGCACACTACTCGACAAATCTAAATAAGACCAGAATCTATCCACGATTATCCAATATATATCCACAATCATACTTCTGGTTCATTACTAAAGCCATCCCCACCATTCACAAAATATTTTTCTTTTTCTATTTTCCTAATCTTCGTCCTGAAAGACATAGCTTTGTCATTAAAGTCCTGCATTATTCCGATCGTCTATTTGTCCAACGTTCAGCCTGCAGCTACAACTTCACATTATCTCTGATTAGGAATTCCTTCTCTTTCTATCGACATCTCTCTCTCCCTTCTCTCTCTCTCTCTCTCTCTCTCTCTCTCTCTCTCTCTCTCCCACTCCTCCCTCTCTCCCTATCTATTTTTCCCAGGCGCTTTTCTTGCCCCTTTTCCCCTCCTTTTCTTTCCGAACTCTCTATCTTTCGCTCTCCTGCTTTTTCACTCTCACACTTTATTTCTTTATGTCCTCGAATTCTAAGAAACTCTCAAAATAAATTTCCATTTGGGTCTATCTATCTATCTACCTATCTATCTATCTATCTATCTATCTATCTATCTATCTATCTATCTGTCTGTCTGTCTGTCTGTCTGTCTGTCTGTCTGTCTGTCTGTCTATCTATCTATCTATCTATCTATCTGTCAATGATGTGAGAGCATGTGTGTGTATGTGCGTGCGTGTGTGGGAGGATGGGCGGTGAGCGATTGTAAGTCAATATGAATATAACAAAATATTATACTGATAAGAAACGTGTTTACACACAATTACACACACAAACATTCACACATATAAATCATGATATACACACACACACACACAAAACAACAAAAATATGTGTAGAGAAAAACACATCTTCAATTGTAACATTCACCATACAAAGCCGACGATTGTTTCTGTTGTATTACAGACTTAGATACGAAAATATCATTGAGATTAATATTTCCGAAAATACCTGTTAGCACAACACTTTCAAGGTGATCCAAAAAGATGATCCAAAATTAGTTAAATTCAAAGTGAACTAAGGAAATATTTCCAGTGCACGACCGTCTAAAAAAGAATGTTAAGAAGAAATATAATCTAAGAAAAGTTATTTTTGTATTCAACTATTGGTGACGTCAATGGACAACGAAAGAATAAAAACAAACATAAGAATTTTACGTCACGACAATTAGAAATATATAGAGATTTTACGTCACGACAATTAGTTGTCTATTTATTAAATATAGTAAACTTTTTTAAGAAAAAATATACTTATATGATCTATAAAAAGCAATTATAATCAAGAATTGAAATATTTAAATGCCTTTCGAAATTTTTGGCAACATTTCATTGTAAAATTCCTATTAAAATTTAATAAAATAAATCTAGAAGTAATTACAAAATACATTTCTTCAAGGCAAAGATCACATGTAGAATTGCCAATATTGTACGATGGTACGTAACCAATAATGGAGCGCTCTAAATTATACTTAATGTTCCTATCTTTTAAACTTAAATGCATTTACTAAGATTTATAGAATTACCTTTTCTTCTATACTTAAATGAATGAAAATTATTATGAAATTTAGATTTCCAAATTGCAGCAAATGAACCAGTGTAATAATACATACGATTGCCTGTTATAATCTTACTCTGATAGACCATATTTTTCTTAAAACTCTGATTTTCTAAAGGGCTAACAATTTTGTTTTTACAATTACACAGGGATTTATTCACTTGTATTTGGTGCTCATGGTTAAAAGAATTCCTACCAGTCCCCCTCTCAGAATTAGGCGTTAAGGTGGGATTATTAATATTATAATTAATATTAAAACTAGGTGTTAACTACATTATCAGAGTCAGAATTACTTAAAGAATCGAAATCAAAATACACATTATCGATCTTACTCTTGTTTACAGATATTTACTTGAGATACTCTCTAATTCTCTGTTTATTGTGTGCTGCTATAATCTCAGTTAAATTTCTAGTGTTGAATACGAAAATGTTATACTATGGCAATTAAATAATCTTCTATATCTACCGTTGCGCCAGTCAACTCAGCTGGTAAAAATGAATAATACCGCTATTTCAAAAGGTCAGCCTTGTCGCATTCTGTCTCACGCTGAATCTCCCGCAAAACTACGTTATGTGTATGAGTGTCTGTGGAGTACTCAGCCACCTGCACATTAATTTGACGTGCTGGCTGTTCCGTCGACCGGATAAACAGGAACGTTCGTCATCGCAAACGACGGAGACCCATGTATATATATATATATATATATAT
>NC_068988.1:97015669-97016197 GCF_001194135.2 Octopus bimaculoides
TATATATATATATATATATATATATATATGTAAATATAGGTATGCATATATAGAGTATATGTAAGTATGTATATGTATGTGTGTCTGTATGTATGTGCGTATGTAGAATATATATATATGTGTGTGTGTGCGCGTATATACATAATGTGCGTGCGTGTGTGTGATTATTGACATTTATAGAGAGGTTTAGTTAATATTTATCTGCATATTTTGAGTCTTTTCTGAGTGTTTATATATTGCCTCGTGTACATTACAGTATATGCCTGGAGGAGTGCTTGTTTCATAACGATATGTGTTCATGTATATATATATAACAATATAAATGATACATATATATGCATATGTGGGCACAGGACGTCACAGAACGTAAACAACATAAAATACAAAATACGAATACATAGAATATGAACTTCTTTTGCGAACAACGAAAGATTATATATATATATATGTGTGTGTGTGTGTGTGTGTGTGTGTGTGTGTGTGTGTGTACACATATATATGTACACATATTAATTATATAAGTGTATA
>NC_068988.1:97016299-97018167 GCF_001194135.2 Octopus bimaculoides
ATGCATATGTATCTCTATACGTAGATGTGTGTGTGTAGCTTAATGTTTGAGCATTGGGTTTACGATTGCTAGACGATCGGTTCAATTCTTGAATAAATCAACAAGTTGTGATCTTGAGCAAAGCAGTTGATCCTTTAGTTTACTGGCGTCCTGACCAGTAGGAGGAATGCGAGACCCGCATTTTTTTTACAAACGTCCTACAACCCGGTATTTGCTTTACAGTGTTTTGTGGCTGTTTTTGTTGCTGTCGCCAGTGGCTGTAGTCATGATAAATTCCTAGTGCCTCCCTTTGAACCGTTTCTACTTCCAAGCCTCTCTGTATCACGCTTCTCCGCTGTTGCAACCATCACCGTTCTTGATGTATACTAATGGAGTTGGTGATGGCTCTGTTCAAATCAATTTGATTTTCTCAATTATTCTCTACCCTAAAGAAACAGTATCAATTAGAAAACTAAAAACGCTTGCCAGTCTTAAAGAGAGGTCTCATAAACTTCATGAAAGCACACACACACACACACACACACACACACACACACGACGAAAATACAAATGCAAATTGTAGATGAAATAATGACAGAAACATACATATTCAAATTGATCAGCTCAGAGTTGAATCTTAAATGTAACCGTGGTTATGGTGGCGCCCTAATGAGTTCGCTTTTTTAATTGCGTCACTTTGTGAATATAGAATTGTAGAGTATAATGCTCATCATAAATATTGGTGCAAACATGGTCATATAATTTCTTCAATTTCTTTGCATACAGAAATTAATTAATTACATGCTGGAGCTTACGAAACGGCTGTAAGCCTATGGAATAATCTGGTTTCATCTCTCACATCTCCTGGCCTTATCCTTTATAACACACACACACATGTATGTATATACTTTACTATAATTATGTAGGAATTATTTTTAACAATTCATGGTGTGGCCAAAACATCAGAAATCTACCATCAACCACGACGTACACACGTACACATGTACACACATCCAGAGACATGCGCGCGAGTGCATATATACATGTTCTGTATTCGAGAGATGAGGAATTCTGTACATTATTTACATTGGACGACAGATATGCGTCCTCATCTTGTTTGTTATTACCACAACGTGTCGGCTGATTTACTCTCAGGTGTCCTGGGGGAATTTTGAAACCAGCCCTGGGTAACAACTAAACAAGATGAGGACACATATCCGTCCAATGTAAATTATGTAAATAATGTATATATACATGTATATATGAATGTATGAATGTGTGTGTGTGTATATATATATATATATATATATATATAGGTTTCAGTCTAGCAAATCGATCCCAGAACTTATTTCGTAGTTTGGTACTTACTCTATCGGTCTCTTTTGCTGAACCGCAAAATTACTGGGACATAAATAAGTAAATCATTGTTTGTCAAGCGATGATGAGGGAGAAAGACAAAGGACATCTTCGTACATACATACATATATATTACACACACATATACTTACAAACGGATATGCATTGGTAAATAGATCGATAAATAGATATATAGCTTCAGAGCGACAGAGAAAGAAGATGCGAGACAAAGTGAGAGGTTGGTATGAAAGAGAGGCTTACGAGCGGAAAATAAGATAGTTGCGCTTTCTATTTGTAACGCTGCCTCTCTGTCGGTCCAACGATATATGTATGTATGTATGTATGTATGTATGTATGTATGTATGTATGTATGTATGTATGTATGTAAGTATGTTTGTCTGTATGTATGCTTGTATGTATGTACGAATGTATGTATGTATTATGCATGCATGTATGTATGTACGCACGTATATATGCATTTATGTATGTATGCATGTATGTATGCATGCATGCATGTATGTATGTATGTATGT
>NC_068988.1:97020093-97021766 GCF_001194135.2 Octopus bimaculoides
AATTCACTGTGACCTTTTTTGTTTCCTTATAAGCAGTTAACGGCGCTTTGCATCATCATCATCATCATCATCATCATCATTTTATTATTATTGTTGTTACAATTATTAATGGAGCCGTATTATTATTATTATTATTATTATTATTATTATTATTATTATCATTATTGCTATTATTATTATTAGTAGTAATAGTAGCTGTAGTGGTAGTAGTAGTAATAGTAGCTGTAGTCATAGGAATTGTTGTTGTTGTTATCGTGTTAGTTTATGATATTTCGGATTACGTTTCTTTGTTCATGTTTTCGCCATTGTTAAAATATTTGTTGGTTTTTATAAACGTATAAACAAATTGAAAAAAAAACCCCTAACAAATAAATAAATAGATAAATAATTACATGAATAATTAAGGAAACATGTAATTTTCTTGTATTGACAAACGTTACGATGATGATGATGATCATGATGGTGATGCTGATGATTCCTAACTGAATTATTAAAGGACGATGACAAGAACCGTCTATAAATACTCCGGCAACAATAATAATAGTCATTTATTCAAGATAGCCAATGATTGAAGGTTTGGTTGGTTGCGCGGGTCTGATTGGTTCCATAGAACCTCGGTACTTGATCGGTCCTTCAGTTTATTGTTCCTGAATGATGAAAGATAAATTTTGGGTCAATTGTCGAGATAAAATGAATCAAACGATACAATACGAGAATATTAAAGACAATAAACTTAGCCGAGTCTCTGGAGCATCGGATGGAATGACTTGTAACATTTGTTCCGGCTATTTGCTCTCTGAGTTCAATTCCTGCCGATGTCAGCTTCATATTTCATCCTTTAGGAGTCGATAAATAAACTTGCCAGGCCGTTACATTGGGAGAATCGGTAGGGCATCGGACAGGATGCCTTGGTGAATGTGTTCTGGACCTCCTGACTCTGATTACAGAATCTTTACTTTCTGACTCTTTCACAATCTCACCCCAGTTACAGAACAACAATAATCGTTTTAATCAATCTCAAGACTTGACAGATATTTTGTCGACTCCACTTCCATTCTATCATCATTCCATTCTATCATCAAGGATTTCTCCTGCCGGAAGCACTCCATAATATAGCTAGACTCGTTTCCCAAATGACTTACTCTTTCCTTCAAAACCAGGAAATATTTCAGTTTCCAACAGCTACTCACATACTACAAAGCTTAAGTGAGGTCGACAATGCACTCTTACTGGCAGGGTGTTGGTACCACAGACTCAAAATTCCTGTGCCACATCCCAACAAGGGCTTTTCCCCGGTGGAGCGTTGTGTTCTTGAGCAAGGCACTTTATTTCACGTTGCTGAAGTCCTCTCAGGTAGCAAAAATGGGTCGTACTTGTAATTCAAAAGGGCCAGCTTTGTCCCTTTTTGTGTCACACCGAATCTCTCTGAGAATTAAGTTAAGGATACGCATGTCTGCGGAGTGCTCAACCACTTGTAAGTTAATTTCATGAGCAAGCTTTTCCGTTGATTGGATCAACTGGAACACTCATCGTCGTAAACGACGGAGTACCCGTCAGTTAACAATATTTACCGATTTTGGTGCTCCCGCAAAGATCATGGGCCTTTCCTCTTCCTCCAGACATAATAGCAAGTAAAAAAAAAAAGAAGCAAACATGATGGTGATAATGATGAT
>NC_068988.1:97021776-97022712 GCF_001194135.2 Octopus bimaculoides
GTGGTGGTGGTGGTGGTGGTGGTGGTTTTGGTTAAAGTAATGACGAGGTTGCAGCGAAGATGTAGTTGTCAGTGTGTTGAGAGAAATGAAGGTGGCAGTGATACGGTACAATGTGTTTGTTGTTGCTGCTGCTGTTGTCTTGTCCTCGGTCAAGCTCGATCTAGCAGACCACCTACGACAAGAAAACATTCTCATCGTCTTCTCGCCTTGAATGGAAGTGTGGCATGATTTGAGGGAGATTTACGGCTGCAATTTCTAGCCGATGGAGCGACCACATAAAGCTCCCTCGTTGGTTCGGTACTTGTGTTTTTTTCTTTTCTTTTTTTTTTTTTTCGGTAGTCGTAAGTATTTGAACGATTCGATAGCAATGATGGCGGAGGGTTTGTTAATGACGAAGACGATGACGAAAGGAGGCTGGCGACCGTAACGCTACGTTTGTGCACTCAGGCGCCATGTTTTTTTAAATTTATCATTATCATTATTGTTATTATTATTACTATTATTATTATTATTAGTTGTAAAAGGAGATTCATATCCGGCAAAGGGTTCGAATTAACCCGGAGGCTTTTCATGCTGTTTCAAGCTGCTTCGGCTCCTCTTAGTTCAATGTTCAATGTATATTTGACTGGACAAAACGGCCGTAGGCATCTCCATTTTGTTATTATTATTATTATCATTATTATTGAACATCAGCATCATTATCATCACTTTAGTCACGATTGTTCACGTTTTGTTTTAAGATCTTACATGACAACCATTTTCCAACTGTCGATTTTATTTTTTTCCTCCCCGACTCGCTGCCAGAACTCGGAAGATCTATCCAAAATGGACAGTGGAATCGCACTTGAATAAATAGGAACCATTACATGAAGGAATGAAAAGAAGACAAAAAAAAGTATACATATGTGTTTGTGTGTGTGTATATATATATATATA
>NC_068988.1:97022780-97027018 GCF_001194135.2 Octopus bimaculoides
AGAGAGAGAGAGAGAGAGAGAGAGAGAGAGAGAGGTACACTCATTTCTATGTAAGTGTGCGGATCAACAGAGAAGGGGAGAAAGAGATGGAGGGGTGGGGAGAGAACAGGTGTGTAAAACAAAAGATACGAGAAGGAAGTTTAAGTGAAAAGGAGAGAAAAAGAGAGAAAAACAGAAAGAGAAACAGAGGGGAAAGGAGAGGGGGGAAAGGAGAGGGGGGAAAGAAATTGCGAACGAAGGATATTTTTGTGTATCTATATGTTAATGTTTCTCTGTGTGTGTATGTCTGTGTAATTATGTACACACACATACGCACACACATAAATATGTACATATATACATACACACACACACACACACATATATATATATATATATTCATATACGAGTATACACAAACAAATATGCATAGTATAACATATTTAATACATACACATACTCGTAAATATGCATACACACAACATATATATGTGTTATATATAAATGTATGTATACATACACACGCACATATATACATATATACGAATACATGTGAGTATATATATACATATATATATATATATATATATATATATATATATATATATATATATATATATATATATATATATATATAGAGAGAGAGAGAGAGAGAGAGAGATAGATACATATATACGCAAGTATATATGTATATATTTATATATACATATAAGTGTAATTACAATTTATATTTGATTATATACGTCAGTGTATATATGTATATATGATATGCACCTGTGTTTGAATGTGTGTATGTGTGAGTGTGCATGTATAAGTGTGTGAACGTATGTGTATATATAAATATCAAAACATATGTGAAAATCACAATTTTCGATGATTTGAATATCCTCTGGTTCTATGTAGATATCTCTGTCTGTGTGTGTATGTAAATGAGCGTCTATTTGTCTATGTGTGTATGAATGTATGTGTGTGTGTCTGTCAAGAACCATTTTCTTGTCGGTGTCTTTTGTTGGTTTCTTTTGTTGTTGTTGTTGTTGATCAGTTGTATTGAATGTAAGATAATGACGTCCTTGAAAACGGACAGCAAAGACACGGCAAAGAAACACGGCAAAGAAACATGGCTTTGGCTGAAATTAACGAAATATCTGCGAACACACACAAACACACACACTCAAAATGTCCGAATAGTGGATTAAATACACACACACACACACACACACACACACACACATACACACACACACACACACACACACACACACACACACACACACACACACACACACACACACACACACACACACACACACACACACACACACACACATATATATATATATATATATGTATATATATGTATTTATTTATATATAATATATCGACATATGATCTATAAATATTGACATAAATAAAGTGCAGAGATTAATATCTAACTAGTTATATACTCATATATACATGTGTGAATGTATGAATGCATGTGCGTGTGTATGTATATATACATATATATATGTAAATATATATATGTATACATATATATAAATATATATACACATATGTATACATATATATAAATATATATACACACATATGTATACACATACATATATGTATATACATACATTTATACATATTTGTGTACATATACATATATATATATATATATATGTATGTATATATGCATAGATGCATATATATTTAAGTGCATAAATACACATATTCATCTATCTCTCTTTCTTTCTCTGAGAGAGGAGAGAGAGAGAAAGAGAGAGAGAGAGAGAGAGAGAGGGTGAGAGTTAGAGAGAGGGAGAGAGAGAGAGAGATAAATGAATAAATAAGTAAAGAATGGAAGCGGCAGATAAATAGATAAATTAGATTGCTAGTTAGATAGATAAGTTTTTATGAGCAATAGAGAAATCTTGAAAAGCTTTCGAGTGGCTTCATTGCAAGTTGTAAGCAATATGTCGCACGCTGGACACCTCCGGGTTAAAAAGTGGTTTTAACACTCGAGGCTCCTTGTCCAACCAATTTCGCTGACGGCCACACGATAATATCAAACAATGTGAACCGACTAGTATTGCGTTTCGCAGCTGTTACTTGTTACTTAGGACATTGGAACTGCAAACCCGTTCCATCGGAGAGGGTATTCCACCACCAGTCGAGAGTATGAAGCGGATGCGATGCTTGGCTCTTGTCCCGTTGGTTACCGGCACTTAGCTGCGTCCTTGACCAAAACACTTAACATTTGCTGGTTCAGTGTATATAATAAGTAAAGATGTATGTATACAGGTGTACAGGTATGTATGTGTGTATTATGTTCAGATGGTTTTGTTTTTTTAGATTTCTTTCCTATACAGAATAAACCGGACGCTAGACCAGTAAGAGAGCTCCTTCATTAGAATTTCGACAACATCAGTTACGGTGTCTTACGTCTGTATGTGTGTGCATGCATGTATGTTTATATCTATGTATTTGCATATATATATAAGTGGGTGTACGTATGTGTGTACGTTTGTGTGATCGGATGCAGTTACGTGAGTAAATAAATCTGTATACTTTGACTTCTCTCTTTATCGGTAGACATGATTGTCATCTGCAGATGTGTAAAAGTGTGCTTAAGAAAATGAATTAGGAGAACTGTTAGAGCGTAGTACAAAGTGCCGTGTGGTGAAAATGTTTTGATTCTTTAGATCCTGCGTTCAAATCCTGCCACGGTTCACTTAGTCTTTCATCCATTCGGAGTCTAAAGAATAGAACAAGAATGCAGGAAGATGGATTGGCGGACACGTTAAAGCGTCGGACAAAATGTTTTGTTATAAGTGTTCGAATCCTTTAGTTTCTGGACGCCGAGGCAAGGGAAACGAACTTGTCTGCAGGCAACCGAGATAAGATGGCGCTCTTGTCAAAAATACCGGAAAGAAACCAACAAGAGTTCATTTTTGTAAACTCGCACGAAAATTAGACACGAAGCACATAAACTCATTGACGACAAATGAGTCATCAGGGTTCAATCGTCGACCCCATGAGGAAATGAAGAGAGATGTGTGTATATATAAAAGACGAGGGAGATTCAGGAAGGATTTTGAGATTAATGATCATAAATGAGGGTAACTTAACGCGATTTAAGATATTGTTACATCCCTCGTCCCTTCTGGCAATCTGCTCTCTTGTTTGGAGCAATTCGTATGTAGTTTCAAGGGAAAGCATCAAGTGTGAGTGTCACCTTGTATAACATGTTCTGACGAGGTGCATACATATAAACAAGTTACTGTCTCAAAGCAAAGATCCTCTTGTAAAAAACGGGTTTTTTTTAACTCAAGGACTCATAAGGACGGTTAGCCTGTTTCTATGGCGAGTAAGTGACACAAATCACTTACTCGGGACATGCTCAACTGGTTAAGGTCAAATAACTGACAAGTAAATCTGTGTTATTGAGCAGAATATTTGCTGTAGCCCATCTTTTATACCAAGACAAAACAATGTACATGATAACACTTCCAATCAATTAAGATGAGAAGCCATGAAAACCACTGCCTGGTACTGCATCCGCGCATTTATCATTACTATTTTTGCAGAATTCCACCGTTGCGTCCCATAAAATTCAAATGGATGATGACTTTTAAAGGAATCTCAATTATGGACAAACACTGTCATTGATTTGCTGAGATGGAAAGGAATATGTTATGGTATAAAGATTCCAGAGACTTCCACGAGGTCGCTGCATCTGAACGTCAAACAGTACATTCTCACAGATATCACATACACACCGAATCTATATTAAAACCCGACTCCAACTGCTAAAAACAACAACAAAAACATAACCCACCCGAAAAAAAAACTGCAAACAGATCCCGCAGTAAATCCTTGTAAATCTCTATGAAAATAGAATCAACCTCGGCAAGTGATGGCTTTAAATGACTGTAAAATGAGTTGATATGAAATAAAGTGCGTTCGGGTCTTAGTAAAGAGGAGGGAAACAAAACACACACACACACACACACACACACACACACACACACACACACACACACACACACACACACACACACACACACACACAAACGTGAATATATGACGAGAATGTGTGTGAGAGAGAGAGAAAACATGTGTTCTCCCCAATCTTAAGTTAATTTCAACACTCAATGTTTAATGGTCCAACACAGACGACTTAATCATTCTCACTTTTAGTACACAGACACACAGACACACACACACACATACGTTCATATATATATATATATATATATATATATATATATATA
>NC_068988.1:97027028-97031831 GCF_001194135.2 Octopus bimaculoides
TATATATATATATATATATATATATATATACATATATGTGCATGTATGTGTGAGTGTGTGCTTGTATATGTATGTACATATGTGTGTGCGTATGTATGCATATCTATAAATTTACACATTCATATATACACTCTTCATACACACTCACACATACACGGTGATAGTCATAAAGTCACCGTCCCCACACTCCGCCTGTCACTTGAACCCGCTCAAAGCATTACATATCCTTCTCTCCATACTCACTCCTTCATATACATATCCCATATCGAGAAGTGTTCCCATATCTACGTGTTCATGTAATAGTAATTATCCTTGTAATCTGCTGAAAGACAGACAGATAACAAATTCATTTAGTAAAAACGACCTTAAAACGGAAGCAGTGAGCAAGCAGCAGTGAAGCCGACTTCCTGTTATAAAAAATCAAAATGGTCTCCATATTTCATGTAACAGAATAAAGCAACGAAGGGAGAGAATTTCTTTTCCTTTTGTGAATGTTGTTACGAATCAAGAGATTTGATGATTTTCACTCCTGTAAATATTAAAATAGTGAAAGAGAGAAGTTGGTGGTGTCGTTGGCGATAGGCATGCGGTTGGATGTGTATTTCTTTCGATTGTCGATGTGTATGTGTGTGTGTGTGAGTAGATGTGTCTTTGTATGTACCCGTGTAGTTTTGTGTATGTGTGCGTTTCTGGGTATGTGTAAACACACATTCACATACAAAACATACATACATACATACATACATACATACATACATACATACATACAGATAAGGTTGTATGCACATAGATACATATATCTGATAGTGCATCTATGCGATATACACGTGTGAATCCATAAATACTATGATGATATATAAACGCCTACGTATAGACGCAGGTATATAACTGTGTGTATAAATATATAGAGACGATTTCACGCCATAGTTTTATTTAACATAAAAATAACCACATGAAATGGACCTAATATTTGTCGCAGTTTTTACCAGAACTATGTATCAATAGGAGATCAGCTCTATTAACCTTTTCCCTAGGGAACGACTCTTGTAACTATTTCTAACGTCTCGATAAAAAGAGGTAATGGAGAATACAGTTTCCTACAAAAAAAAAAAAATAATAATAATAATAAATAAAAAATGAAAAATAAAAAATACAAGGGATCACCGATTGCTGTTTCAAACTTATATTCCGTGAACAACTCTGTTACAGAGAACAGGAAAGAAGGGATTCGGATAAAAATCAGCAGAGAACGAGGTTGACGAGTGCAGGATAGTAAAGTGGAATTGAATGGTTTAGAGAAGTGCAGAATCCCACACAATGCAATGCAATATTACAAAACCTTGGAAAAAAATAATCCATCACAGGGTCCAGCGCTTGTTGTAGTGTGAGGATTTGTGTACCTCAATGACTTTGAGAGCTGTGCCAGTGGAGTGGAAGCTCCTGGCAGCGCCCCGCATGATGGATAGGTCAAAGGGTAGAGGCTAGGATAATGCGGACTCTTCCCAGAGTTGAAACAGATCTACGCAGATCCAATGCGCTTACCTAGAAAAGGCCAAGTTAGAGGAGCAGCAATGAGAATTGAAAATGTAGAAGACGAGGGAGGCCAGAACGGAGGACAGTGGAGAAAAGGAGTCAACAAAGTCAGGCTGGTCCCAGCAATGAGTAGCAGCCCATATGGAGCAAAGATGTTCCAAACAAAAAGCCATCGTTATTGTGTTGCTCGCACCTGACTCTGTATTGCATGTGACCTGAAGGTTTGAGTAAATGGGGGATAAGGGCTTATACAAAAAATAGCTATACCAAGGTTTTAAGAACCGCCCCCTCCTCGCTACTTCCAATTCTTAAACTTATACTTCCATGGCAGAAACCCAGGCAAATAAAGTTACTGACGACAAGCTATCAAGATATATGGTGTGAAATGAGGGAACTCGTTTCTGGGCAAGCTAAATGATAATCATTTATATGCACCAGGCTGCGTTAACTAAAAGTGTCTCCCCTCTTTTACAGTAGTAGAGTCTAATGTGAGCGGGATTTGTCCAATACTTCTAAGAGGTCGTGCGACCCTTAAGGATTCCTTGGCTTGAAAATAAATTCTTGTTCTTTTTGTAAATCTTACATAGCTTATTTCCAGTATATTCCATCCTTGACCCTCCAGTCTATTGTTGTCTGATATGCTGAACACTACATTATCCGATATATGACTCCTTTATTTCTTTTTTTCTGAAAGTAGGTACGGTGTAATCTGGAAAAATAAGTCTGCTTTGAGCCAGGGAACTAACCAGGATGTTTTCCCGATCTCCATGGCGTATCTGTGCCTGGGGTTTCCAGCACTGGCACTGAACAAGACGCTGGTCCGTCGCAGAGTGATCCATTTACTACTGAGTGAGCTGAAGCAATGTGAAATTAAAGGTTTTGCCCAAGAACACGATACGCCGTCTCGTCCTGGAATCGAAATCACGATTGTAAGGTCGTGTGGTGCCATACTCTAACGACTAGGTCACGCGCCTTCACAACTTTGAAGGATATTTGGCTATTTCTAGTGGTTCGGGTTACGACGTCGAAACTCCTCCCTCCCGTTGACTCCAAGAGAAATTCTTTTACAGATATGGTGACAGCCTGTTTTACTTGTATGACAATTTGTAACACGTTCTGCGTGACCAATCTGGAAGGAAATATATACATGAAAGGAAGAAGAGACAAAAAATGATACGATAGAAAGGCGAAAGAAAAATATCATTTAAGAACCGAACGGTGCAGAATAAGAAAAGGAAAAAAAAAGTGCGTGAGTGTGTTGGGGTGGGGAGATAAACGGAGAGAAATGAAAGAAAACAATCAGAAAAATAAATGAAGGAGTAAAAAAAAAGGTTAGGAATTATGATATATGTTGGCAGACATCGCCTAATATGTCATAATGAATGGTAATACAGATATAATGGCAGTCTTGTAAAATTATTGACAGATTTTTTAGGGGTCTATGTAACAAGCTATATTTTCCATGTGGTCCCTTACAACTCTCCCGTCAGCATCCCCTGTAATAAAAAAGAAAAAGAAAAATACTGTAATTACAGAAACATCTGGAAGAACAGAAGAGACAGACAGACATCAGATAGAAATGAATCGAAAACGGTTTCGACTCCAGATTTCTCAAAGCAAACACATCCAAATATTCTCTTAGATATTTTCACTCATTTCTGAATCTTTTTTCTCTCTCTTTTTCTAACCCCGCTTCCTTAGCTTTCTCTCTCTTCTTCTTCCTCCTCTTCTTCTCTCCCCCATTCTTCACTTCGGTCTTCCATTCATTTAAACAAAAAAAAGAATTAAAAAATAATATTTTTTTCTTTTTCGGCTGTTTTCCAGCTAGTTTCGAGTATCTTTTACTTGTTTTACTCATTGGACTGTGGCCATGCTGGGGCACCACTTTAAAGGGTTTTGGTCGAGCCTAGAACTTATTTCATTTTAAAGTCTGCTATTTATTTTATCCGTCACTTTTCCCGAACAGCAGAGTTAGGGGGACGTAAACAAACCAATACTGGTTGTCAAGCGGTGTGTGTGTGTGTGTGTGTGTGTGTGTGTGTGCGACACAGACAGACAGACACACAGACAGACAGACACACAGACAGACAGACAAACAGACACACACATCACGCACACATATATAAGTACAGCCTATTTCCTTTTATTTCTACATAGTTCGACTTGCAGAGTGGGATGTGCTAGCTTCTGCTTAACCCGCACTTATGACTGACACACACTCACACACACACACACACACACACACATGAACACAAACGGCGTTTTATAAGTGCTACTTAAGACAGAGAAAAACGGATCCCACAACCCGAGTCGAACCATGTATCTGCCGCTTACGCGCTGCGCGTGTTACCGATAACAACGTATTGATATTGAACAGAGTTGTCTGTGAAAATAAATGTAAACGTTTTTTTTTTTTTTTTCTTACTGGATAATCTTGGTCAATCTAGTCTGCTTTCATGTCACAGACAATTTAGCAGATACTTAACCACCAGAAGATAGGATAACCCAATTAGCGGAGAAAGAACGAGAGAAACGGGCGGGGGTTGGGGTTGGGGGGTCGGTGAAGAGAAAACGAGAACCTGAGAGAGATGGATTGAGAGAAAAACAAAGAAATTATTTCTGTTAATTTTTTTTATGTTAATTCTCCCATAGTGTCTTTGTCAACAACTATTAACTTTAGTAACAAGAACAATTACAAGCGCGGACATCATCAACAACAGATATGGCACCACAAACGACAACAACAACAACAAATATAGCAGCAAAAGTGATGAACATCAATAATAAAGAAAAAAAAAAAGATGGCAGCGAAGACAACTGAGAGGAACCTGAGCGTTTTTATGTCAATCAATCATTTTGTAAGTTACATAGCCATGAGAAGTTAATTATTCGCCATTTAATATGTCGGTTTGGCAACTGTCAACGGATTACTATTTGTTGCAGATGAAATGGTGGAAGATGCCGAATGCGAAAAGCTGGCGTTCAGAAAGAACACACACACGCGCGCACACATAACTCTAGTTCTCGTCACTGCCCGAGTCACGGTTACATATCTATATATATGTGTGTGTGTGTGTGTGTGTGTGTGTGTGTGTGTGTATGCCTCACGCTTTATTTATTTATTTATTGGTTTTTGTTTTCGCCAATTTAAATATGAAGATGTCTACACGAAGTAATTACTTGGTTCGTCGTGTTTCCTCTACCATTAAGCCGTGAAATGAGAGGCGCGGTTTCAGTTCCCCGTTGCAGTCAGTCGGGGTAAAAGATAGC
>NC_068988.1:97035945-97038173 GCF_001194135.2 Octopus bimaculoides
AAAGAAAGAAGTAACAGTCAAACAAACAGACATAGGAATTAAAGGACAGAAATGAAATGCAATGTAAGAAGCACTGAGAGGAATACAGTCTGCCAGGGATGAGATTAAATATAAATTCAATGAGAAATAGCGTGAAATGGCGAGAAATAGCGTGAAATGGCATAAAATGGCACAGCTCGTTATTGAATTTGATTGAGCAATCCCGCGCAAAATATTAGGTTTGTCTTGTAAAACGGATATATCGGAAATTGGCATCTCTCTTAGCTTGCGTCTCCGCATTAAAGATTCAGTGATGACGGATTGTGTTGGATCGGGTGCGGAGATGTTTGTGGCGTGGGGAGGGTGTCGTGGCAGGCAAACTTTCGGATACTTTTTAACATGTAAAGACCATCAATCCGAAAAATAACTTTGCAACAAGAAGGAAAAAGAGAAGGAGGAGGAGGAGGAGGAGACGAAGGGGAAGATGAAGAAGAACAACAACAACAACAATCATCTACTCACACACACATACATACATAGTGCATATAAGTACACATACGTATGTACACAAATGTGCATGTATATATACACACTTACAAATATATACCGTGTATATATATATATATATATATATATATATATATATACATTATATCTGCAATGTTTATACAGATATATTCATATATATACATATACATATATAAACACGTATATACATGCATACATAAATAAATGCATACCTCCCCACCCACACACATACATATGTTTACGTGCGTAAACAGTCTTAGAAAAAGCATTTCGGTATTTCTTTGAGATTGGCAGGAAATGAAAAGAAGACGAGTTCCCAGCTATCTCTGTTGTCTTTGGTGTCTTTGTACGGCACAAACACATACTAACATACATACTTACAACACAAACACACACACATACACGCATATATACATACATATGTATGTATATATATATATATATATATATATATATATATATATATATATATACACACACACACACGGAGACCTACACGTATGGTTACTTACAAAGCATTCATGGACACATTCACAGTTACACAAACGTCGGCATAAGCTCATCCGTATAGAAACTTAGAAAACCTGAGCGCATCTCCATTCATATAAATACTAGGAGGTTAGATACGTGCACAGCCACACCAGACAAACTCATGAAGGCTAATACAGCTTCATCCATCCTTCTACGTAAACATACGAAACACATGAAACGACACAGAAACACAAATATATCCAAACGTGGACACACAGCAATCCAGAGACCCACATAAGCAGAAACGCAGTAACACTTTCACACACACAGACGCGCACTCACACACACACATACGTAAAGCACGCACATACATAAACACATATATACGCAATCAGACACGACCATTAAGATAACGGTAATCACTCACCACATCGCGTTCACCTATCGCGGTTCACATATCGCGATTCCCCTATCGCGGTTTATTATTTAAACTTATGTCGATTCTTCCGTGGTGTTGTCTTGTATTTATGATAAAATTAAAATATACAAATTACAAATGTTCATAAAAAAAAAAGATATAAAGTACAGTATTGTTTCTTCTTCGCGGATTTTCAATTATCGCGGGAGGTTTTGGAACGTAACACCCGCAATAGTCGAGGGATAAGTTTATATGTATGTTTGTGTTTGTGTGTGTATGTGTGGCTGGGGTTTTGGGTGGCGGTGTTGAGTGTGTATATATGTATGCAGATATCCATCCATGTATATATATCCACACATCCATGCACATACATATGTATGTATATCTTTGTATATATATATATATATATATATATATATATATATATATATATATATATATATACGTATACATATGTATATATATATATATATATATATGTATACGTATAAAAGTATACATACATATATACATACATACATAAACACATCCAAACATATCTATCTATCTATCTATCTATCTATCTATCTATCTATCTATCTATCTATCTATCTATCGTTCGGGCTTCAAGACGACTTTCGGGCGTTCAAGACGACTTTCAGGCCGGGACCTATGGACAACTTCCAGAGATCCCTGGCCTGGCAGTGCTTATCCCGTTCTGGATAAGCTCTACAGGCATGGTTCGAGAAACACGGGGCCGACCTGTCCGAGATGCGGTCAGAGCGACGAAACCGTTCTGCACGCACTCGTACAGTGTCCCACCATTTCCGACCTGTGGGCCTATGTCGAACAA
>NC_068988.1:97038183-97040700 GCF_001194135.2 Octopus bimaculoides
TGCGGTCAGAGCGACGAAACCGTTCTGCACGCACTCGTACAGTGTCCCACCATTTCCGACCTGTGGGCCTATGTCGAACAACTGCTATCGCGTGTGGGACGAGTCGGTCTATCAGCCGAGTCTATCGTGAATGTCGTCGCGCCTCCTTCCTTGAAACGGGAGGGAAGAGCCATTTTCAACGTACTTGTGGCTATGGCGAAAGAATGTGTAATGGTGGACGTGTTTGAAAGGTCTAGAGACAAACACTTTCCTCTCTGGGCAATCTCTCATCAACGTCTTCAAGTATAACTTGAAGAGGAAGGTGAGAGTAGAGAAGCAAGTTTTGTCTAATGAATGTTTCAATAAAAGATGGGTGAGTGTAGCAAGGATGGCACGTGTGAATGACAGAGCCACTTTCAGTAATATTCTTGTTTAAGAATAATAAAATTGTAGACTACAAAAGTATATAGTAACTCATCAGATTAATGTAAAATTGTTTAATTGTAACTGAACATAAACACACACACACACACACACACACACACATACAGATGTGTGTGTGTGTGTGTGTGTATTTGTATATATGTATATAAACGCGATAGCTTGTCATAAGCTTAGTCCAGTTTGTCCAACAACAGTAATGACAACAACGACGATAAGAACACCAGTAACAGCAACAACAACAACAACAACAACAGCAATACCATGTTTACAAACTAATCTGTCATTATTTGCACGTTGATATACAGAGTCAGTTTTAACTAATTGGCTTAATTATATTTACTAATTAACCTTCCTTAACTTGGGGGTTCATCTTTCGTAAATGTATTTACGTTAGTCTAATAAACAGCCAAGAAAAGCGTTACCTCTGCGTCGACTATTATTGCTACAACTTCCTAAATACAGTCGGACATGTTTTAAGATAATTAAGGATCATGTTTACATGTTTACAACTACATTTGATAAACGATTACAAGTGAAAGTAACCTATTTACGGTTAGAAGTCTAATAATTAAACAACCAATAAGAGCTAATGGGTCTTTAATTACTTTACTCACTTGTGTCCGCTTAATTTGGCTGGAATTTCTATTATATAAGGCCGAAAAGTCTCTTCAATCATTCGTTTATCTCCCTTTATACTTCACCTCTCTACTATGTCCACCGCTCCGTACCTGTCTTTCTGTTTTTATTTTCACTCACAGAACTTTTCCCCTTTCCTCTTCTTCGCTTCTTCCATTTCGTCGTTTTTTCTCTTTTCTTTCCGTCTAAATCTACAACCTATTAAGACAGCGCATCGTGGTCACTACACCTGTAAAGGTATGACCAAAATGTGTAAGTGCACCTCCTCCACAGACAATCACGTATGTGTGTATATGTATGTATATATAAACACATATATATACAAACATAGATACTTATACACACACACACACACACACATATATATATATACTTATATACGCATACATATATATGTTTACCTATGTATGAATATTTAGATCTATATACATAATTATATAATTATATATATGTATACACACGTGACATACATGTCTGCTAGGTACCAATGAACGAATCTCTTAGCCCTTGAGCCAATCAGGAACTTCTGATTATTAATAAAACGTATAAACATACATATATATAAGATACAGATAAAGAAATAATTTTATCCTCAAACGCAGGATAATGCTAATAATATAGCATGAACAGGATAAACTCTCCATATTTTGCAGAAAAATCTGTCGGTGGCCAGCCATGAGACTCGAACTCACATGCCTGTAATTACGCGTCAAGTGCTTTACTATTAAGCTAAACTGTCCCAACAACAATTTTTTTTGCAAATTTAGGATATATAAATCTAGCTTTTACATTATTTACATTTGATGGATATTTGTCCCCATCTTGTTTGTTGTTAACACGACGTTTCGGCTGATATACCCTCCAGACTTCATCAGGTGTCGTTTTCAATTCGACGATTAGAAAAATGTTGGTGAAGTGTATAATACTTAACGGCAATTCGTCAGTCTTTACGTTCTGAGTTCAAATTCCGCTGAGGTCGACCTTACCTTTCATTTTTTCGGGGTCGATTAAGCTAAGTACCAGTTACACACTGGGGTTGATGTAGTCGACTTAATCCCTTCCCCCCAAATTTGAGGCCTTGTGCTTCCAGTAGAAAGGATTATTATTATTATTAAGGCGGCAGGCTGGCCAAAATTCTTGTTGCCGTGATAGTGGTGATGGTGGTGATGGCGGCGCTGATGATTCCTCGCCAATCCTGGGAACGGGGCGTGATCGAGGACGTGCGGGTTTATGTTGAGAATAGAACCAACTTTGTAGGAGGAGACAATATTAAAGAGGAGAAGGAGGAGGAGTAGTCAGGGAGTATGAAATTGGAATTAGTTGAAATATGAAATCTTGGGTGAAATATGTGAAAATGACGTGCATGCGCGCGTGCGTGTGTATTTGGTTGTGTAACTGTATATGTGCGTGTGCATTAGAATGTTTAAAGGTGTGTGTGTGTGTGTGTGTGTGTGTGTA
>NC_068988.1:97040710-97041267 GCF_001194135.2 Octopus bimaculoides
GTGTGTGTGTGTGTGTGTGTGTGTGTGTGTATTAGTGTTTGTGTTTGTGTGTTATACTTGGATTTTATGGAATGGTAAAACAGAAAGTAGAGGAAAATAAAGAGAGAGACCAAAAGAGAGACGCAGAGAAAGAGAAAGTGAAATAGAGAGGGTGAGTGAGAAAGGAAGAGAGTGAGAGAGAGAGGGAGGGAGAGAATGAGAGAGCCAAAAAACGAGTAATAAAGATTGGCGAGAAAGACAGAGAGAAAGAGAGCGGGAAAAGAGAAAGAGTGAGAAAGAAAGAGAGAAGGAAAGAAAAGTTCTGCGAAGAGAAATGGTTAGAGGGGATTAAATTTAAAAGAGAAGAATGGAACCGAAATATTCTAACCCCTGCAGGAAGATTGTTAGAAAGTTGCAGAGGAAATACATACAAACATACATACATACATGAATGCATGCACGCACACATAAATATATACATATACATTTATACGTATATATATATATATATATGTACATATATATATATACATATATAACTATATACGCAAACATACATGCATATATATATATATATA
>NC_068988.1:97043197-97047510 GCF_001194135.2 Octopus bimaculoides
TGTGTGTGTGTGTGTGTGTGTGTGTGTGTGTGTGTGTGTGTGTGTGTGTGTATGTAATAATAGATCACTAAATGAACATATAACGTTTAATTAACTTATTTGTACCCTTAATTTAATTCTAAGTTTTAATCTAACGTGTCACAGTGTTTGTCATGGTTGGATTTTCGAATTACCGCTACACCCCATCACTGAGGCTTCCATATAATCTCTGAAACAAGTTGGAATTTTGAATTTTAAATATATTCCATTCTATGGGCTTCCGTACAGTTTCCTTCCTCCCACTTTTATTATTAAGATTTAGTTCGACCCGAGGCAATGGTAAAAACGATCTCTCAGAATTGCTATACGTCGAAACTTCATGATTGCGAAATTAAATTCTTAACCACTCGGCCAGGTCTGCAGCCACGGTGATTTTAGTCTAGCCTGGACGTGAGAGGATAAGTCATTGATGAGGTTGTCAATGGCAACGAAACGAGTTTGACGAACCTAGCTGCTTAATTGGTTGACAGACTGATTAATTAAACAATCGACTAGTTAATTGGTTAAGTGGCTAATCAATTGACAAATAAGGAAGTGAAATAGAAGCAGTGCGTAAGTTTATTGTTGGCATGATGGCCCACCCGAGATACAACAAAATTATGAGGGTGTATTTATGCATATAGAAGAATAAACTAGTACCCGTCGGTTAACCTCAGACGCGGTGCCATTTTCAAACGCTCCGCTAAAGGCATCCAAATGGTTTTAAGGGTATCGTGAAATGCCTGGCTTAGGGACCAAACTCCTGAGTTCCTTTACAGGTTTTAAAAAAAATCTGAAGGAGCGCTGCTTTAAGTGTGTGGATCTGAGACGGGAATATGTTGCATAAAATCATAATTAACTGATCCTCCTGTATTTTCTTTGCCCAAAGCCAGGAACTTTTCAGCACTGCCTCGTACACCAAGGTGAAAGCAAGGTGAAAGCAGAAAAAAAAATGTATCCGGATTAAAAAGGCAAAATATACGTAGATCGGTGTCCGGATACGAACACCGATCTTTCGATTGGATATTTCGTATCAATTTCAGATATTCACGCTCGAATTGATTATGTTTAAGGGAAATAATTGATGACTGTAAACCTGGTGGACCACGTGGGTGTTTTGTCATCAGGTGGCACCACAAACACAAAGAGAACGGACAATAAACGTCTGGTGTAGCTTGTTCGTGAAGCACAATTTCACCTCCTCCTTTCACAAACAATATTGAAGATCTAACGTTAGTGGGATGGAAGTGGGATGGAAGTGGGGGGATGGTGTAGAAATAAAGAGAGAAAAATAGATTAATTAAGGATGGGAAGGAGAGACTGATGTAATATGTGTGTGTGTATGTGTGTGAGAGTAAAGAGAGAGAGAGAGAGAGAGAGAGAGAGAGAGAGAGAGAGAGTGGTGTGAAAGAGTAGGAAAGAGAAATATGAAGTGGAGAGAAGAAGAAAGTGAGAAAGTGAGGGAAATTCAAAGAAAGTAGAAACAGATGGAATGTGTTGAGAGAGAGAGAGAGAGAGAGAGAGAGAGAGAGAGAGAGAGAGAGAGAGAAAGATAGAAAGTGAGAAGGGAAGAATTCAGACAGATGGAGGGCGGAGAGGGGTGGGGGTAATAATGGGCGATGCATTGCAATAAAACTCGGGAGAGATTATGTATGATAGATAGATAGAGGGAGAGAGAGAGAGACAGACTGAAAGAAAGAGGTAAAGGTAGATAGATAGATAGATAGATAGATAGATAGATAGATATAAGTAACGAGGTAGAGAGACAAACAGACAGACAATATGCTGGTCTAATGCGATCCTAACTGTGAAGGTTTCTTAAAAAAGAAAATTCTAGTCTGAAGTTGTTACTGGTCACGAGATCCCTTCATGTAACCCCCAACAATGAAACAGACAATAAACGTGTGAAAGTGTCATTGGCAGGTGGGGGGGGGGAGCGATTGAAACATTTGAAGCCTCCATAAAAATCATCCACGACGAATTAGCAGCCGTGTGGTCACTAAGTTTGCTGCATAACCTTAAGGTACCGGATTCGATTCTCTCTATTTTCTACAAATAACGCTTAATATGATTTGGAGTCGACTTGAACAAAGTGAGTGAATTTTGATGAATGAAAAATTGCGCAGGAATCTTTTGGACGGATTGTAACGGTTTTTGAGTGGAGCAGAAACCCGTTGCTTGGTTGAACTCCACACCATTTGAATGCCTTTAGCGGAGCGTTTGAAAATGGGATACCACGAGAACGGCCTTAAGTCAAACGGGTACGAGACATTTTGGGACAATTGTTTTGGCAGAGGCGTTTTGGCGCCGCATATTTGATGTTGCTGGTTCGACGCTGACTTATTTGATATTAGACATTTTAATATTTCTCTCATTCTCTCCCTCCCTTTCTGGCTATGTGTGTAAGCTTATTCCTCGTTATGCCTTTGAGGAAAGGGAATCATGGTCAGTCAATGGTCATTTAATAAATCGTAGTGTTTCTTTCTCACCATCTGTATATTTATATTTCTGCGCGTGCATTTACACGCATTTGTGTTAGCCTTCAGTGTCAAAACGTGTTCTCGCTAAATCAGGTTGAATGTCCAAACAGCCGTGCCAAATCATTTGTGTCCAAGCAGCTGCGCCCAGTCGTCTTAATTCGGCGCTAGACATCGGAACCATTCCAACTTCCGCCATTTCGTGTATTCTTCAAACAAAATGTACTTTATGCTAGATACTCCAAACTGTTTCTGGTTTTAAGAAACTAGGGAATGATTTCAGGCAAATTTGGCGATATTTCTAGCATGTAGAGAGTAATAAACAATACTCGAAGACTGAGCCGATACTAAGCCTCTTCTGCTGTCTTTTCGACGATCTGGTTTGTTTGTATTTCTAAGGAAGATTCTGGTTGATATTAGTTTCTTGTAGAGTCCAGTTCCAAATGTTAGTTTCAGAACGCGAACTGCAAATGCCAAGCATCGTAGGATATTGTCTTCTTTTAACAGAAAAGCTCCGACAACTTTCATTTGTTAAATCAGGTTCCTCGATCTGCATATCGTGTTTATGAAATGAAGTTGACGAAAAAGAAGAAGATTGAGATAAACTATTAGAAAAGTAACGTGCTGTCATTTTCACAATATGCTACACCACACACGCACACACACAAACAAATACACACAGAAAACATAACGCAAAGAAAAATCTACTGATCTCGTGGAAAAAGCAGCCAAATTTGCAAATTTGCCTCAAACTCCATCGTTCTGTCGTATAAGGAGGGCACATTGGATTGTCTAGAATGGAATGCTGTTATACTTGACAAAATGCATTTATTGGTTAAGGCTGGTATAGTGTTGATGATAGATGTGTGCTCAATCAAGACTAGCTTCGGGGCTAAAAAAAAAAAGAAATAACAGCAGGACAACAGCAACAACAAGAAAAAAATACAACTGCAACAGTGACGCAGAATTCAGCCATATTTTTTAAAGCTAAATTTTCCAAAGAATCTCCTCAGCAACAACATTGTCAACAGAGGTTTGAGTTTAGTGTCCGGTTTTCTTAAGATCGAGAAGTCCTTGATGTGCCCACTTTTACAAGGTGGACATAGCACATCCGTACAACAGCTATTTTCCCTTCCTATTCCCTTACAGTTACAGTTCAGCGGCACATTGAGAGTTCCCCCTCATAAAAAGAAAGGAAATACTTCAAAGTTAGTCTGCACATCGTTGAACTTGCGATCTTTGTCTTCTCGCTATTGTTCTTCCCGTTATTCTTCTTCATTTTCCTCTCTACTCTTCTACCTCCTCCTCCTCCTCCTCCTCTTTGTTCTTCCAAGAAGACTCATCTAATGTACTGTCTGTTGTTGTTATTGCAGTTGTTGTTGTTGTTGTTGTTGTTGTTGTTAGTAAAGTTATTTTTACCACCATCCATCAGTTTTCTTCCATTCTAGCTAGAGGCTATCTTATAGAAAACTCACTTCCGGTAAATCATCCGTTTCCGGTTACCTTATTAGTATCAATGCGCTAGTTATTTCCTGTGTAATAAGCCAAATGTCTATTACAGTTGTGAAACCAGCTGAAAGTATATTCTTTATTGATGTCACGAAACAAAGAAAGAAACAACAAACGAAGAGAAGCTCCTATACCCACAACCCCGTCCTCAGCCCACAAAAACAAAGAAATATACAAGTGGAATGTATATATTACTGTGTTTAGGTCTACTTTACTGCATAAACAGATGGTTAGATAAACAGAGGAGAAGCAAAACAGAATTAATCATTGCACACTACGTATGTATGTGTATGTATGTGTGTGTGTGTG
>NC_068988.1:97050335-97053693 GCF_001194135.2 Octopus bimaculoides
GATTTGTGAAACACATAAGGGCAACAACAAACCTATGGCTAAGAAATCTATGACGTCGTTGTCATCATCACGGTAAACCACCATTATGAACGCCATCACCACCACCACCTCCTCACCGTCATCGTCGTCGTCGTCGTCGTCACCTTCGTCAACTCAATTATTGAAAAGATTACAAATTACAAGTTACACACATCACCTCCTCTCTCTCTCTCTCTCTTTCTCTCGCACACACACATACTCACACACCCCTCCCACAAATACTGAGATGATTAATTTAGTATTTTTTAATGTTTAGAAACATTTTTATGCAATTCTCCATGATATTCTGTATTTCTTCTAATTTTCTTCCGATTTTATTTCATTCTTCAGAAAACTTTCCCAGTTCTTTTACCAATGTTTGTTTCCTGATTTCTATTTGCTGTATTTTTCTGAAGATTTTTTGTGTTTTTTTTTTGTTGTGTTTTTGTGGAGTTTTTGTCGTGTGTGTTTTATTTATTTCTCTAACTTTTCAAACTGATTTAATTTAAGGCGGAATAAATTGGATGAACACGAGGATTTACAGATTCATGCGCGCACGTACAATCACACACATTCATATACAGTCACACACATGCTCACAGACTCATTGTCCACGCATGCGCCACACACGCACATATATATATATATGTGAGTGTATAAATGCGGAAGTCTATGTGAACATGAATATACATATGTATGCACACTTATATTTCGATATATCTATATATATACATATATATGAATGAGTGCCTACACACACACACACATACACACACACACACACACACACACACACACACACACATATGTATAAGTGTGTGTGTATATATAACATACACTCTTCGTAAAAAGTATTATTTCACATTCTCTTGTAATTTTATAAAATTCTTATGATGCTAACAGCATACAATTCTCGCTGATATGAATAACATTTCTGAAATGGATAAAGAAAAGTGGAAGGAATGCTTTGCTCCAATGGTAGAGCGTTTGTCATGTTTACGAGAAATGTGGATCTGGCACCTACGGAAAACATTCGGCTTTTTCTTTATTTTACTTAAGATGATTTTCAACCTAACACCTACTTGCTATTATTTATACTATTATATGCTTCGAGATCCACTGTTCCAGAAAAGAATCATTATATGTGTATACATATGAACACGATTTTTCAACGATAACGATTTTGTTGTGTAAACATTTGAATTAACGTGTAAGTGGTGTTAAACACTTCACAGACACGTGTACCATTAACATAATTCTTAAGTAGGTTCACAACTAAAACCAGCTCGATGGGCTTCTTTACAGTTTCCATTTGCTCAATTAACTCGAAAGATGTGGGGTTGATCCAAGTTTATAGATCTTAACCACGACGGCAAGCATCGTGATTGAACCGGGATCCTGGTATGTATATCCAGTAATGTATGTATGTATGTATGTATGCATGTATGCATGTAAGTGTGTGTATGTGTGTGTGTGTGTATGTGCACCTCTTTTTCTGTGTATAAACACACACAGGCACATATGTATATATATTAGATGTACGGTTGCAAATATTTCAAAATATATTTAAAAAAACGATGGCAATAACCAACTTAACAATAGCAACAAGAACGACAGCTACCGTCACAACAACAGCAGCAACAACATAAATCATCCCCGCCTACCACCACCACCACTACTACTACTACTACTACCACAATCACCACCACCACCACAATCACAATGGTAACAGCAACAACTACAACCAACCACGTTCACAGCAACCATCATCTCCACCCACACCATCATCTCCACCCACACCATCATCTCCACCCACACCATCATCTCCACCCACACCATCATCTCCACCCACACCAACAACTCGCCGTCACTAACTTCCACAAGAACCACAATTACAAACTCCGCCAGCACCGTCATCAACACCACCACGACCACCACCATCGTCGTCGTCATCATCATCATCAACAAGAACAAGAACATAAATAGCAACTAAGATGTCAATCAATACTTCATAAAATAAAGGGCAAAAAAATCCGAGTAACCGCTTTCTCTGTCTCCTATTTATTGCATATTTTATTTTATATTTTATTTTAATATTTTATTTTATGTGATTTTATTTTATATATTGGTGTTGGTTTTTATTTTATATTATTTCATATTTTTATTTTTATTAAAAAGCCATTTTTCAATTTAGATCACTTTTGAATGATAAAGTATGTAAAAATAGTTTTTCAATTTTCAAAGATATAAGTGAAAATTGCTAATATGTTTTTATAAGCACGACTACATACAAACAAATATATATATAGATGCATATATGTACATATGTGTATATGTGTATATGCATGTGTATATGTGTGCATGCGCACGCGTGTGTGTGTGTGTGTATACATGAAGTGATTTCTGTATTAGATGTTCAAATATTTGCAATATGGAGCTAATATATTCATATATTTACGTGTGTGTGTGCATGTGCATGTTTGTATGTATATGCGTATGTATACGTATGCGTGTGCGTATTTTGTGTTTTGGGATATCTGTTAATATCTAATGTGTATAAATTATGAAGCATATATTTGCACATACCCACACGTACACGCGCGCGCGCAACATGATGTCCGACTTCACGTTTCGAGTTCAAATTCTCAGCAGGAATTCAATAATATAGGTGTATACACACCATTTGTCAACAAACGGGATATACTTTCCGTGACAAAATGCAATGAGTAGCTTGTTCTGTGTGTGTATGTGCGTGTGGAAATACAAGTGGGAGAGATCCCATGGTCCCATCATTTGTTTCTGATGTAAACACGTCACGACAAACATTATGCATATACACGTAGCGTACGGTCATTGGCTGCTTATCCGAATTTCCTTCGTTTTCAACATGTGCGTCGTTCATTTATCATTTGGAATAAATTTAATTAGCCATATCCGTGGACACTGTATCTTTCTTTTAAGATTCGATATTTCCAGCAAAGATAAAAGAATTATAAATGTCGGGTTACTTTCAAATCTTAACTCAACTCATGTTTCCTGAAACTGTAATATGTCGGCGGCCTGTTTATTCTAACATAACGCCAGTTGGAATTTGTCAAAGAGAATTTTACAAGGCAGCAAAGAATTTTCAACGTAGTTGCTTAATCAGAGAGAAATATCAGGTAAATTGCCTTCAATTCTCGTTGTGACATCCAGAAAAAAAGACAAGTGATATGCGACTACATAATCCTTGATACACTGCGTCTGAAAGAGGATTGGTCAGAACATTCATTTCTATGATCTTGGAGCTAAAAAGTGACACACACACACACACACACACACACACACACACACACACACA
>NC_068988.1:97054074-97056377 GCF_001194135.2 Octopus bimaculoides
AAGACAGAAGAGTAAGAAAAATGGAAGAATATTTGAATGGTAGAAAGGAACTAACGAAGGAGGCTGCATTTTTAATGCAGAAAATTAAACATTAGTAACAAAAGTAACATGTGCGGGAGAAAAAACAAAAGTTTGTGTGTGTGTGTGTGTGTGTGTGTGTGCGTGTGTGTGTGTGCGTGTGTGTGTGTGTGTGTGTGTTTATATGTGTTTATGTGAAGTGGGTTTATGCGTGTTTGATGAAGTATCTGTAAAATAGGTTTAAGTACGTGCGCACGTGCATGCGTGTGTGTAAGTTTCCGCTTGTGTGTGTATGGATGACCAGTTAGATAAAGTGTTAATTGGCTTTGGGTAAAGGGTAAGGATGAAGTGTATGCAAAGTGTGAATGTGTGTGAATGTATAAATATGAGCGTATGTGTATCAGCGAGAATGGTGTTGGGTGTTTAGGCAACAGAATTTGCATTTAAGGTAGCAGATGACATTTCTGGAGGTGCAACTCGGAGGTACATGAGCAGACATAGGATCCAGACAAGGCGTGGTGAGGGATGAAGGAACCGAGAAATAAAAGAGCGCCTGGATTGCACAGAATATGTTAAGGGGTAGCAAGAGTCGTGTTGGAGGGGCCGGAAGTGTCAACGTAGGATGTTGGTCTGAAAAGATCGGGTGGCTGGAAGGAAGGTGGTTGGTGTTGGATTGAGCAGGTGGGGGAGGGACAAATGTGGTGCAAATGTGTTGTGATGGTTTAACTTTTTCAAGACAAACAAATTTGGCAACTTCTTAACGCCATATCCTATCTTTAATTGTCCTATACGAGGAACCACAAAAAAAAAAAAAGAAGCAGAATAAACAACTCGACTCCATGTTATACAACAGCTCAAATCTTTCTTTCACATGAAATTTTAAAATTGCCAAACTCGTCGTCTGCAAAAATGCACTTTCAGAATTTATTCAACACCAAAATCTATAAAATCCATCGAAATGGTATCGAAATACTTTGACTAGATCTTCTCACCTTTGGGAGGTCTCTACTTTTGGTAGAAATATCGGAGTCGGCAGCCTTAGCTTTGGACAAACATCAGCAGCGTGGAGAGAAGAGACTTGTGTATATGAGCATTGTATGCAGGTCAGTACATATAATGGTCAAAGCTGCCCGACGGAGGCCAGACGTGTGACTGGTGATTGTAGTCTTGATGATGGTTATGTTGATGGTGATGGTGGTGATGTTGATGTTGATTGTGATGTCACACGTGTGATATGTGACACGAGGGAGATTATTGTCTGCTCAGTTAAGTCAGTCACGATAAGACAATCCTGCTTTGACAACCCCGCTTGTCGTTTGTATTTAAGACTACATTCCTTTTGAAGGCAGTGTGTAATTTGACAGAGATTTAACTATTATTTCTAGCACTGCAAGAAGCAGCGTTGTAACTTCCTAGGTGGACCATACCAGATTTCTTTTTTTCATTCCAACCTCAGTCGTGATCAAGCATACTTTCGATCAAAGCGTTCCAACCGTGACTAATTCGCATCATAGTGTTTCTAAGATCATCTCCGATTAGAGTGTATATTTATTCAATATAACCTCCATTTTTTCAGAATGGTAACGTGAAGCTTGAGAGACTTGACTACTATTTTTAGCTGGTCGAGAAATCAGGTAAAGGCAGTTCGTGCTATGTTCCTGTTGTTGTTTAACTTTCAGTCAACTGCCTGCAGACAGACTTATGACCAAAGAAATTCTTGATATCAAATATAATCATCTGTTTTACTTTTTAATGGGTTGTAGGGACATTTTACGTAATGAGCCCCTCTCTAAGGGAAGACGACAAGATATGATTTGAAGGATATGATTTGGCTGTTATTTCTGACAGATCAAGCAATCGAGAAAAGACTTCCTCATTGGTTTACGTGTACTGTAGCCTCAGGACGGTACCGAATGATCCAAAGCGATCCAAACACGACCATCTCGTCTTTTCACTACATTCTTCAATGTGACTTTCATTTTGTATGATGACTACTTGTGCATTGAGTGAAATTTGGCTGCTATTTTTAACAGGATGAGTGACCAGAAAGATACAAGCACCTGCTGTTTGTTGCTGGTGATATTGATGTGTAGTCCTAAGGTAACCCTGATTCATCCAATCTATATTCAAAGGCTTTCTAGTCGTGACCATCCCACTTTTTAGGGATTTCTATGAATTCATTTCCCACTGTTCTTCTCTTTTATAAAACAGTAGATTGTGATTTGAAAAAGATTTCGCTGCTATTTCCAGTAGCTTGACCACATATGTGATAAGGCAGGTGGGTG
>NC_068988.1:97056625-97057215 GCF_001194135.2 Octopus bimaculoides
CAGAGGTATGAAGAAAACCTAAGGAGGGTAAGGGATGAAGGGTGGGGATGGGGGTGAAAGTTCTTGTTTCGAAACTGAAGAAAAATATCGGTTTCGGCCTGCAGCAGTTGACACTTGGACAGCAGGGGTTCCGGTCACCTAGGGGGAGGACTGACGGAGTGGGAGTGGTTACTTTCTGTTCGTTGGCCACTTCAACAGCTGCCCAAGTCTCACATATATACACACACACACACACACACACGTATACACACACACACACACACACATGTATGTATAAGCACGCAAATCGTACACAGAATTAATGATATATATTATCATACGTATATATGTATTTACACACACGCGCACACACACACTCACACACATATAATCATACATGCTCAAATACATATAGAACCATTGAGTAACATAATGTAGACGCATATAGAATCATACATACATATGCAAAAACTACATGCAACGAGGATCAATAAGTCATATAAATTAGATGCATATAAATAGGCACCACGTACTCACGGAAAGACATACAGACACTTGCAACTCAAAATAGACATACATGTTAGGGTGTATATATATATATATATATATAT
>NC_068988.1:97060974-97062797 GCF_001194135.2 Octopus bimaculoides
CTCCCTCTCTCTCTCTCTCCCTCTCTCTCTCTCCCTATATCTCTCTCTCCCTCTCTCTCTCCCTCTCTCTCTCTCTCTCTCCATCTCTCTCTCCCTCTCTCTCTCTCTCTCTCTCTCACTCTCTCTCTCTCTCTGTCTCTATCTATCTATACGCATTATATGTATCTATATATACATACCAGGCTGAGCCAAAAGTTTTTCAGATTTTCACTGATGATATCTCTCTCTGTCTCTCTCTGTCTCTCTCTGTCTCTCTCTCTCACACACACATACACCCCCTCTCTCTCATTCACTCTCACACACACACACTCTCTCCCTCTTTCTCTCTCTCTCTCTCACACACACTCATAACCCCCTCTCTCACTCTCATACACACATACACACACTCTCGCGCCCTTTCTCTCTCTCTCTCTCTCTCAATTTTCTCTCTCTCCCTCTTTCTCTCTCTCCCTCTTTCTCTCTCTCCCTCTCTCTTTCTCTCTCACACGCACGCACACACACACGCACACACACACACACACACACACACACACACACACACACATTCCCATTCACACACACAGTTTTTACTGACAGAAGCATTCAAGAACGCCCAAACCCATCCAGATTGTTGCAAACACACAGACAGGTAAGTAAAGCCATACAGTTACATGCTGTGTCTGTGTGTTCGCTACCGTTAAATACATTTAGAGTTGCGGCTACAGGACACACGCAGAGTCCGATGTGGCTGGCTGCGAGCGCCTCGAGCTGGTCGATCGACATGCTGGAAATAGCAACCTAATCCTTTTCAAATTACACTCTAGACTTGAAAGAGATGACACTCTTCGGGGAGAAGGGGGATTGCGACACAGCTGAAGCACATTTGGTGATAGGACAGCTCAGTTAGGGAACGGTAAGGGTTAATTAATACAAAACGATATTGGGTGTAAGTACATATACGCATACATACGCACATACATACATACATACATACATACATTAAAACATATACAAATACGTATATACGTGCATACATAAATACATACACACAAACACAGACATACAAACACAAACACACACACACATATATATATACGTACATATATAAGAACACACATCCGTACATACCTGCGTAAAGGCATGTACACATGTATGAATACATGTATATACACACATATACGCACGCGCCCGCACATAAACACACACATATTCGATGATGCTTTTGATATATATATATACATGCTTATGACTGTTTGGTAAGAAGCTTGCTTCCCAGCTACACAGTTCCGGGTTCAGTCTCATTGCGTGGCACCTTGGGCAAGTGTCTTCTACTATAGCCTCGGGCCGACCAAAGCCTTGTGAGTGGATTTGGTACACGAAAACTGAAAGAAGCCCGTCGTATATATGCGTGTGTGTGTATATATATATATGTATATATATATATATATGTGTGTGTGTGTGTGTGTGTGTATGTGTGTGTGTGTGTGTGTGCATGTGTGTATATGTTTGTGTATCTGTTTGTCTCCCCCAACATCGCTTGACAACCGATGCTGGTGTGTTTACATCCCCATAAATTAGCGGTTCGGCAAAAAGGGCCGATAGAATAAGTACTAGGCTTAGAATAAGTCCTAGGGTCGATTTGCTCGACTAAAGGCGGTGCTCCAGCATGGCTGCAGTGAAATGAGTGAAAGAATCAGAGTTACCCAGTGCTCAATGGGTTTTACGCGTAGCTGGTCTGAGAATCGAAACAGCTACCCCAAGATCATGAGTGCAACACCCCTAACCAATAGGCCATGCGCCTTAATATAAATATATATATATATATATATATATATATATATATA
>NC_068988.1:97063194-97063881 GCF_001194135.2 Octopus bimaculoides
ATATATATATATATAATCTAATCAACTGAATAATAACGCAATTAAGTGTTCAATATACAATTAACAGAATTGGTAGAGTATCCTAGTGAAATGTGGTTAAAGATGGGCGATGGTTAAACAAATTAGAATTATCACATCAAAAGAACGCAAGCAAAAACACGCATTTATCCTGTTTACACACGCGCACACACACACATACATATACACACAAGCATAGACACAGACACACGCTCACATACGCCGACACACACAGGGTGATGGGAAGGAAAATACCTTTCATCTCTTATATTATACATGTTGCAGTCATTGGACTGCGGCCATTCTGGGGCAACTTCCTGAAAGTTTTAATGAAACAAATCGACCTCAGTATTGATGATTTTTCTTTGAAAGTTTGCTATGCATTTTATCGGTTTTTATTTGCCGACTCGCTAATTGACGAAGACGCAAACCAACCAACACCGTGTGTTCTCTGAGTGGAGATCCACAAATATAACGGTATACATACACCTATATACATACGCACACTCAAGCATCACTCTTTTTGTAAAGAGTTGAAGGGTTCAATTTGTCTTCGGACTAGAGTCTAATCAGTCGTCCAAGAAGCTACAGCCTTCGTGAATGCGAAACCATTGGTCACTCTATGACCAGATATTAACTTTATTACTTTAATATATATATATATATATA
>NC_068988.1:97069508-97070444 GCF_001194135.2 Octopus bimaculoides
TATATATATATATATATATATATATATATTTATTTATTTATATAAACAAATAGTAAATGAGTATATGCATATATACGTACAGGTATGTGCATACCGAAATCCACCTGTATGTATAGGTGCATATCTGGGTACAGGACATTGCAAACAAAACGTAGACGAGAAAACACACAAGCCACATAGAGAACATTCTTCCTCATCAGCTACCCCCGTTTTAACACCGGCATACATATATATGTGTGTGTGTTAGCGTTTGTCCCCACCAACGCTCTACAATCGGTGTTGGTGTGTTTACGCCCCCTTAACATAGTGGTTCGGCAAAAAACACCAATAAAATAAGTTTTAGTGTTGATTCATTCGACTGGCCGCAGTCTAATGACTAAAAGAAGGGTAAGAATAAATGAATAATATTTATACGTATGTACATATGTATGCGTGTATGCATATATATATTTATGTGCGTGTGTGCGCGCGTGTGTGTGTGTGTGTGTTTGTGTGTGTGTGTTTGTGTGTGTTTGTGTGTGTGTGTGTGTGTTTGTGTGTGTGCGTGTGTGTGTGTGTGTGTCTGTGCGTGTGTGTTTGTGTGTGTTTGTGTGTGTGTGTGTTTGTGTGAGTGTGCGTTTGTGTGTATTGCATCAGGAAATTTCTAGACTAGTAAGATGACGTTAATTATTTTCGTATATTTAATCACTTAAAATTGAATAAATGCATCATATGAAAGGAGATACCTATCACGTTCACAGGGTTTAATCGCTTATTGAATTATAGCCACTCCTACCTGTCTGCGCATTCACAAACACACTCATGCATGCATATATAACTGTGTGCTTGTGCATACGTGCATCCTTGTATCACGTTTGAAACCTTACAACGATTAATTAATATATACACGCAACACAAGAATGATATATACACAGCTATATATATATATATATATAT
>NC_068988.1:97071742-97072609 GCF_001194135.2 Octopus bimaculoides
TATATATATATATATATATATATATTTATGTAAGGATTATGCGAACGTATGTGCCTGTGTGCGTATATATCAATGTACTTATATCATATACATACCTATATACATACATGCATTCATACATACATACATACATACATACATACATACATACATACATACATACATACATACATACATACATATATATATATATATATATATATATATATATATATATATCCCCTGGCTGTTTATCTACCTATGTATATATCTATCTGCCCACATATATATAGACAAACTGATAAATTTAGATATCGATCTCTATATAAAAATGCATATATGTATATATGTATATATGTATCTATCTTCATATATATCTAAATACATGTATGCATGTCTATCTATCTATCTATCTATCTATCTATCTATCTATCTATCTATCTACACACTCACACATGTACACACACACACACACACACACACACACAACAAAACACGTACACACACACAATAGATATAAGCGTGTACGGGTGTGTGTGTGTGTATTTTATACCAATATTTTATTGGTTTATGTCGTCCCGCATAAGTTCACATATTGAGCTAAGCACGACCGGTCACCGTAATTCCTCCTTAATAATTCGTCAGATATATTTTGATAAATTAAGAAATTAAATTTTATAATCACAGTTTATCGCACGCAACTGTTTTAGCCTAAAAATAATAGAGAAAGCAACACAAAGCAACACAAAGCAACACAAAGCAATCGATGCCAATCCATGGGGAAAACTATATAGCAGTACAGATGCCTGTATACGTGGTTGTATGTGTATATATGCATGCGTGTGTGCATGTATATATATATATATATATATATATATATATATATAT
>NC_068988.1:97072687-97076539 GCF_001194135.2 Octopus bimaculoides
ATATGTGTGCGTATGTATATAATTACATATATCTATGTATATGCATACGCACACACACAGTCACACACACACACACACACACACACGCATATACATGTGGTGATGAATACACAGAGATTTGTGCGTGTACGTGTGTGTATGTATACCGTATATGTATATGTATTCATACATATTTACTTATGTATATTTTTTCTTTCAAATTTTTTCCCTTAATTTCATCCACTGACATTGGCCTTGTTAACACACACAACTCTCTCTCTCTCTCTCTCTCTCTCTCTCTCTCTCTCCACCACACACACGCTCAAATAATCTTGACCACACGCAAGAGCAAACCTAGATACACACACACAGAGAAGTAAGTGCCTATGATATATTCATATACAACAATGATATTTTTGAGACAATTGGTTGATAAACTACGGAACAAAATGGAATATATAATCTATAAGAGGTGTAACATTTATTGTGCATGTGTGCATGTATGTATGTATATATGTATGTGTGTAATGGTATGTATGTGTTTATATATATATATATATATATACGTGTGTGTGTGTGTGTATGTGTGTGTATATATACCTGAACCCATGCAACATTCTCCTGCGGTCTACATATGTGTGCTTCAATTATGGAACGAAATCGGAAGATGTAATATTTATATCATTCAATCTATATATTTGACCGATAAGTATTTTGAATGTATACCTACCTACCTACCTACCTACCTACCTGCCTGCCTGCCTGTCTGCCTGCCTGCCTACCTACCTACCTACCTACCTACCTACCTACCTACCTATATACATACATACATACATACATACATACATACATTCATACACACACAGGTATTCCTTCTCACCATTATTCCATTACGCGTTTCATCTCAAAGGCTGTGGCAATACCGGAGCACTGACTGTGCCATCACCTTTTCAAGCGTCATCGATATGTGGATGGGTTTTGGCGAAGGGGTAAGTTTGATGTTGCTGCCCTCTTCTGGGTAATTCATTTAGGCTGTTGGACAGCAGGAGTTCGTTACTTCTGGAAAACACCTACCCCGACTCCATGTAAATCTTTCAGGTGTTTTTTGGCAAGATATTAAATAGCTGTGGGCCTTTGAACTCCTAAGCAGTTGCAGTATTTGATCCTTACTCTAGACTGGACGGGGGAGGCCTTTGGAACCCGTGGGCCAGTGGCGTGCTATCCGGGGGTTGCTATAACTCTCGAGGCTAAAGTTAGGTGCCAGCTCCTGTAAGGTCTTCTATATGTATCTCACCTCATATTTCTCTCGCCTTCGCTCCAAGCAATAGAGTAGTAATTCTCTCTCAGCAGCTCAAGTGTTTCATTGATGCAAATTTGTTGGTGTAGTTCCGCTGGAGTGCCTCCAATTCCGTTATTTAATTGATATTGTAGAGTGACAATAATTCAAAGCAGTACTCGAGACTGCTGAGGACTAAACTCCTCCATTGGACCATTATAATTTTTTGGTCCCTTATTCTGAAAGATTTCCAGCCATTTGCCTGCACATTGCCACCCTCATATCAGTCTCCAGGTCAAGCATTGTGTGTCACTCTATGACTGCCGCTCCTTTTGGGCCAAGGTGTCTTTGTTGTGGCGTGTTAACACAAGCTGGCTGAGAGCGGAGGGCTTGGAATTTTCTCCTGCATTCAATTGTATGCTGTTTTCTTCAGCCTATTTATATATTGTATCCAGATCATTATGTAAAAGATTAGCATCGGAAGATTCTTGACTGTTTGTGCTATTTTTGTGCCATCAGTATTGCTAATAAGAGTGGCTACATGTCTTTGCTTGCAGAGGGCTCCATTGGATGCTACAACCGGGCTTCTATCTTCCAAGGAGTCATGCAACCACTCTCCTAGTTTTCCAACCCTGTTGAGTCCTGTAATCAACCTTATCGAAAAGCTTTGCATAATCGATATATATATATCACATCCACGTCTGTGCGATTGATAAGTTCTTCTCTCGCAGTAAAGACAAAAATAATAACAATTCTGAAATTATGAAAGATGACGTATGGTTAATAAAGAATATAGTTTATAAAGGTGATCTTTTTTAGGGCTGCGTTGCCAAGATTCAGTCTTAAGAGAGGCCTTCACAAGAATGAAAGAAATCATGTACTTCTTGGTCCCCTGTAAATAATCTTATAGTTTCCAAAATATCTTTAGAACTTGCTTGTAGAGTTATAATCTAGTTGCAGCGTATGTGGAATACGCATCCACATATACGATAATTCAATTAGCGCTTTCGTTAATTAAACATCTAAGAGAAACGTTGATCGTCGAAACCGATGGATATCCATTTAGAAATATTTTGGCACAGGGCAAAGTCATGATTGTCACATATTTTATCGATTCCTGAAGGATGTCACAGTTGGATAAGATTTGAACTGAAAACATAAAGGGAGATAATTAAAGGCCAAGAGGCTTTTTGTTCGTCAGAATGGTCTACAGATTGTGACAAGTCAATAAGGAAGACGATGAAAAAGAGGGGGCATTCACAGTGACGATGATCATGAAGATGATAATTTCTCACGATGACACGGAATATTATTATTATTATTTTTATTATTATCATTATTATTATTATTATTATTATTATTATTATTATTATTATTATTATTATTATTATTATTATTATTTCCAGTTCTTGTAGTTCTTTTCATTATTATAATTAAGCAATTAATTTCCCCAATAGCACAATCATTATGTTTAACTTCGACTTATTTCACTCCATCGTTTTCTTCTTCTTCGTTTTCATCCTCTTCTCAGCTAATTTTCATGAGTTGTTTGCCAAATATTTTTAATAAATAAAGCGATCTGCCCTGGACCCTGCTGGGAAAAAGATTTTCCTCTCCTTTTCTTCCTCTCTCCTTCATTTTGTTTTTTTACTTCCTTCATCTCCCACCTCTCCCTCCTTTATCTACTTCATCCTCACTCGTTACTCCTTCCTCCTCCTTGTCCTCTTCTACTGAAACCGTTTATCCCCTTTTCCCTCCTCTTCTCCTTACCGCACACATACGCTCTCTCTCCGCTAACAATCACAGCCCCATCTTGTCACTTTCTATCCCGCTGGCACTGTTTGTCTTCAACGCTTTATTCCCCCCCCTCTCTCTCTCACATTCTCTAACACACACTCTCTCCCTACCTACCCTCTCTCCCTACCTACCCTCTCTCTTTCTTCCTTTTTCTCGAACAACAATAATACGCTTCACACACACACACACACTCACAGCACGTGACGGGTATTGCTGTGACAGGCCTGTCTCTTCTGTTATTGTATGTTGATGAAGAGGTTGATGGGCGTGGCATAATCGACACCATTGACTCGATGCTAAGAGTCGCATCGAGTCGGATTTTATATTAATTTCGCATTGGGAGACCCCGTTGTCACATGCTAGGCCAGGTTGTTCTGCCGTGCACGGCACAGCATGAGCAATTATGTGCGGCCAGTTATATTATTAAATAATATATGTAAGTGCGTGTGTGCGTGCGTGCGTTCGTGCGTGTGTGTGTGTGTGTGTGTGTGTGTGTGTGTGTGTGTGTTTCTTTGTTTTTATGTTTAGTTATAATAAAACCAATTTTACATTAATCTCAGTATTTACCCAATACCTTTGTAGAATACAAATGTATTATCCATAAACAAGAATATAGTTGAATAGTGACTTCGAAGTTTCGGGCAGTTAAGCCCTCGTCGGGTGATAGTTTAATTGGCTATGTGGCTGTGTGGTAAGAAGATTGCTTCCCAACCACTTCGTTCCGTGTTCAGTTGCGCATGTGTCTTCTAAGGTAGAATAACTATACATACATACATGTATATATATATATATATATATAT
>NC_068988.1:97076927-97080255 GCF_001194135.2 Octopus bimaculoides
GCGAAAGCCAAGGAAGGAAAGGATTATTGACCGGAAGCATGTGACCATGCCGGTAGAGAGAGTGGTAGAGGGAGAAACAAAGGGAGGAAGTAGAAGAATAGGTGAGCAACAGGGGAAAAGAGAAAGAGAGGAAATACGAGGGGGAAAAAAGAGGTACGTAATAGTAACAGAGGAAGAACGAGAGAGGTAAAGCGAGATATGTAGTAGTAAAGAGGAAGAACGAGAGGGGGAACAAAGAAAGAGAAAGAGATAGAGTAGCGTCGGAGGATATGAGTTTACGAAAACTACTTACATTTGGAAGGCGCTGCGTTCAATCATGTAAAAACAAATATATATATTTATGTACATGTGTGTGTCTATGCATGTGTGCGCGCTTGCGTCTGTGTGAGTGCTCGTGCTAATGTATTTATTACTCACACATATACGCATATAAATATTTGCATATCTGAATGCATTAAAATGCTACGAAAACGTTTGATTCCTCGTGTGTTTGAGTACGTATCTGTATGTGTATGTGTGTGTATGTATGTACATATAAAAATCTGTACGGCGAAGTACGATTCTATTTTTATTGTTTTATCTATTTATTCATAACTCGTCAGATAAATCATTATTCTCTATGGAATGGTTCTGTTATTTTACAAGTGTTTGTCCATTTTACTTGTCGGGATTTTTACAGAAATTCAATCATCTATCTATCTATCTATCTATCTATCTATCTATCTATCTATCTATCTTATGGATGGACAATATTCACATCGGCTGGTAGTAAGTTTGCTTTTTATTGCCTTCAAAAGTTGTGTATTTTATAATATTTTTATATAAAAGTTGTGCAACAACTAATACATTCGGTTGTGCAAATTGTTTTCACAGGAAACCTGCCCTGTGCGGCATGTTTCCTGATTTTGTGAATTTGTTTTCGGCTTTCCTAGCCATTTTAGTTTTGAGGATGGCGTCTTTAAGCCATGAAGACGGTTTTGTAACGAACGTCGGTCTCCTTGGCAACCCGTTTGACGTTGATTTCCCTACACTGCCTTCCCCACAGCTTCATGAAGGGGGGAAGGAGGAGAGGGTAGAAGTCTCGCACAAACAGGTGCAGGTGTACGCGTGAATGGCCAGCACCGCTACCAACACCTGCAACAACAGCGATGTCGTCGCAAAGCCGTCGACCTTGAAGAATGGAACCACCAACACGACCACTACAGCTTCACCGTCAACTGCTACAACGGACACCTCTGCCACCACCACCACCACCACCACCACCACCTCAAAAGACAAAACAAATTTCGCTGAGGCGATAAGACAAAAAAAGATTCTATCGTCCACTGCCCAACAAATAAAAGACCCCGAATCACTACTCCACAAAAAAGGCGAACCCTTACACTTAAACTACCCACACAACATAGAAGAAACACAGAAAAAACAATCATATACACAATACTGAATACAAAAACAAAAAAAAATCCCCCAGAAAACGCAGCACAAGAAAATATTGAGAAGTGCCTTCGTCCTTTATAGCCACATAAGGATTACGTCAATTGGTGGCATAAATTTGTTCAAGTTCGCTTCCATATCGAAGAATTAGCGAAACAATTTTCGATACTCACTCTGCGCGCAGATCAATTAACAATGATACCCAGCTATCTTGATCAAAGAGTAACAAAAATAACAATAAAAAATGTGCCCCCAGAGGTAGAGACGCAGTGGCTGTTATCGGCCATCTGTTTTGAAATGGAGGAAGCCAATATTTTACAGATTGCTGTACTTGATCAGAAATATAGGATATATATATATATATATATATATATGGGATATAGAAATACCCATACAATTTAGGGCAACCCCCCAAAAAGAGGAAAACAAGAACAGGTCATAACATTTATAGTGACATACAATCAGTGTTACCAAAATATCTTTAGCATTGATAAAGCAAACTTATCGATCATTGTTCAAAGTAATGAATTAAAGGATATAATCACAGATCGAACTATTATTCCAAGTAAAAGATAGCTGAAGAACTTGAAACAGTTATTAACAAAGGCAAGTGTGACCAAAGCAACAATGACGATTCATTCATTGCATCTAAATACAATGATAATCGATGTGGTACATGTCAGCTCATACATACCGGTCAATATATGAAGAGTAGCATTGGTCGATAACTGATGAAGAATTATGGACTTCCTGACTGTCTCCCGTTTGGTGCGAAACTGAAGAGTACCGTTGGTCCATAAGTGGTGCAGAATTATGGACTTTCTAACTGTCTCCCGTTTGTTTTTACATTCAGTATATATTGTCTTTTTATACATTTCTTTTTTCATTTATCAAGTAATGGAACGCAACACACCGAATTTGTATTAAGAAATAAGTTTATATATATATTTATATATATATGTCTGTGTGTGTGTGTGTCTGTGTGTGTGTCTGTGTGTGTATATGTGTGTGTATGCATATATGCATATATATATATGTATATATGTTTGTGTATGTATATATACATATATACATATGTATGAATGTGTGTGTGTATATGTATACATATATATGTGCATATATGTATATGTATATATGTATGTATATATATAAAAGTATTGTATATATATATATATATACATATATATATATATATATATATATATATATATATATATACACAGACAGAACAGAAGTAAATAAAGACCGTTGTAATCATTACAATTGATTTAATTCTGAAATTATGCATTTAAATTATTCATTAATTATTATGATGTGAATATCAAATATTCAGTAGAGATGCCTTTTGCAGTTTTCACTGCACGGATCCTATAAGGCAGGTTACTCATCAGAGGACGAATATTAACTTGAAGAATCTCATGCCAATTTCCATGCAGTAGTCTCAAATGATCTGGCTTTGAGGCTGTTTTCTTCCTCTTTTGACGAAGAGAACTGTCCGTTATGCCCCAGAATGTTCGATAGGATTCATATCTGGTCACTGACTTCGACATGGAAGTTTCTTAATGCCACTATTTTCCAACCAGTCTTAGGTCTTTTTAGCCGTGTGACAAGGGGACGCATCTCCCATAAATAGTCTTCTTTAAGCATTCAAACGCATGGCTGGGAAGTGCTGCCACACCCGCCGTACTCTCCTGATTTGGCACCAAAGGATTTCCACCTTTTCGATCTCTTTCACATGCTATGCGCGGTGTTTCGTTCAATACTGATGCAGAATTGAGAGCTTGGTTGGATCAATATTTCGAGTCGAAATCGGGTGATTTCTACCAACGAGGTATTGAAGATCTTGTTGAACGTTGGGAAGAAGTTGTAAACAACAAGGGTGAATACATAATTG
>NC_068988.1:97080265-97083655 GCF_001194135.2 Octopus bimaculoides
ATATACATACATACATTAGGCTGGCAACTAAGTTCCCACCGTTTTATTAAATTTAAATATATGTATATATATATATGTATATATATATATACATGAAGAGATGCTGTAAAACTATGCGCTTTATGGATGTGAAACCCTGGGTAGCCACATAAACCGGTCATAACATTTTTATCTAATTATATATATATATATATATATATATATATATACATACACATACATACATGTTTATATGTATGCATGTATGTTTGTGTATGTATATATACGTATATATATGTCTGTATATAACTGTGTGTGTGAATATATGTGTAACATATGTGTGTGTATGTATATACATATATACATACATATATACATACATACATATATGTATATATATATATATATATATATGTATATATACATATCAATTTGTACATGCTTATGTATATACACATTCACAGAAAGTTTCAGAAGCCAAACGAAGAATGAAAGTTATGTATGGTAGAACGAAAAAAGAAAGAAAGAAAGAAAGACAGAAAGGAAGGAAGGAAGGAAGGAAGGAAGGAAGGAAGGAAGAGAAATGAACGAATGAATGAAGTAAAGGCAGAAAGAATTGGAATAAATGAAAGAAGTGAAATTTCATTATGTTTACTTCAGTAAATAATCACAATGCGCATGTGTATTTCTATATCTCTATGTGACTTTGTCTTCCTGATAACACCACCTTCATCCATTTTGTCTTTTTTATTTTCTTGTTTTACGTATTCAACATGCATCATATCTATACAAAATGGCCGTCCTTCTTACTTCGTCAAAAACCATTTATTTGTTTAATTTTCCCTTCCCCTATATTTCTGTCAATCCATTAACAATCCTAGCTTTTATTAATAGTAACCATTAATAGCCAATCATCACTTTCCAAACGATCCTTCCATTTGCCTGCTATTCACATCGTATCAGTTATTGTGAGGAATTAAAAGAACTTATAAATTATTCTTGTAGAAGCTATTCAATAAAGCTCATACGATATTCTTCAACACACTCTATAACTGATTCTTCTTCAACGAGATTTCCTCAGTTATGTTTAACAACAGAATTCTATGTATTTCTGTATGTTCAGCCATATTTAATATTACAACATTTCAATGTGTTTCCAAGATATTTCCCCCTCCCCGTTCATCTCTACTTTCCTTGTTTAAGAAGTTAGTCAAAAGACGAATAGTAAATGTCCATGTCTTTTATAAGCCCTTCTGCATTTATTAAATTGATGTGGTTTCTTTTAAATTTGAATATCTATAGATCGTGTCTTCAGAAAAAAACAAAAAAACGTCGACAGGAAGAGTAGTTCCAAAGATCTGCGGTTCTTGCAAAGAATGTTTGAGTAAAGAATATAGTTTAGGATTGGCAGGCAGGAAGGGGTCAGATACAGTGGGGACAATGGAAGGGAAAGAAACAAATGTATTGGAAATTTCTGGATGGAATCGAAACGCGACGGAGGTGGATGTGACAATGTTCGAAAAGTAGAAAGAGAAAGGCACAATCAGTGTTAGATTTCTTTCTTTCGTTTTCTTTTTACTCGTTCCTCACAGCGAATAGAGGCCATACTGGGGCACCGCTTTGAAGTGTTATACACGAATAAATCGACACCATTACTTGTTTTTTCTAAGTCTGGTACTTACTCTATCCGTCGTTTTTGCCGAACTGCTATGTTATGAAGGCATAAAAAAACCAGCACCGGTTGTCAAGCGACGAGTGGAGACAAGCACAAACATGAATACACACTCACACACACACATACACATACAAACAAGCATCTCCATAGTTTCCATCGACAAAATTCACTCACAAGCCATTGGCTGGCCCAGAGCTATAGTAGATGACATCTACTGTGGTACGCAACGGAACTGAACCCAGAACCATGTGGTTGGGAAGAAACGTCTTATCCGTCAGCCGCACCAGCGCGATAGAATTTTATTTCGTGTTTGACAATGTGAAATGATTTTGAGAGAAATTGGGGAGAAAGTTTGACTCTGGCACAACCTTGTCAAACTGTGTCCCGTTGATTCAATGTTAGAATCTCGTCACGGCTATACTTATCTGCGGACCACACTGCTACACAATTCAATACAGTCAATACATTTCATCAACGTTATCAGGAAAAATACATGCACGCATATACACACACACATATATTATGTTAATTGTGTATATATATATATATATATATATATATATATATATATGTGAGTGCATGTGTGTGCGCACGTGAGCATTTTTATATATGCTTCTTGTTTCATGTTTACGTTGATATCAAAATACTTATAAACATACATTTTCAAGCCTAAAAATAATTAGCGATTTCTAATTTTCGAAAGAGACCGTTAATTAATAAGAATTTTACAAGTCAGCACAATCTGCCTCCCCGCACCACACCCACCAAAGCAGTCTTTAATATGGCGGCTGTTATTCAGTATTTATATTCAATGCATTAATTTCATTTTGATATTGTCGGCAATTATTCTCTTCTAATTAGATTTGTTATTTAGGTTTTCGTTTTGTCTTTGTTTTTGTTGTTATTGTTTCTTATTGTTGCTTTCCTTATTTTCTTCAAAATTTGTGAACAAGTGTTTTTGTATATTTTTATATGTTTTTCTTTTGTATATTTGCTGTCCCAGTTCCTTTTAATGCTATCGTTAAATTTGGGGACAAAATCGTTTGCCCAGAGAGACTGCCTTCTGATATTTCGTTACAATAAGACTTATTTTGTTATTATTATTATTTTAGTTATTGACGATTGTATCCTTTTTTAAAATTATTAATTGGTACCTTTGCACTTCTGTTCTGATAAAAGAGACTTATAATTAAAAACATTCCAAATGTCGCAATCCCTAGATATGTAGGATTATATAAAACTTGCTTCTCTTTAAGGCAGCGAGATGTGAATTGATGTCATTTCACTGCTATTTCTAGCATGCCTTATAACCTCATAGGGGCTCCACTCACACTTTCTCGTTCGAAGAAGCGTTTTTGTCATCGTCGTTGTTAACTTACAGTTCATCAATCCTGATAATTTAAACACGTGATCAAAAGCCCTCCAGCAGTGACCAACACATTTTTCCTATACATAAAGAAGCCAGGAGAACATGATGTTACCTGTCCGTTCTTAAAACAATTTGGCATAGTTTGAGGGAGATTTCGTTTCTATTTCTAACTTGTTTAAAGACTACGCAGGAACTCCATCGAAAAGACTTCGTTCGAAAGAAGACAGAAGTTTGAAGAGACGTTTGCAGGATTGTTTCATTATTGGCTTTAATTCGCCTCCAGTCTGTCTTCCCATTTGTTTCGAATTTTAAAATGGTGTGTGTGTGTGTGTGTGTGTGTGTGTGTGTGTGTGTGTGTGTGTGTGTG
>NC_068988.1:97083967-97085242 GCF_001194135.2 Octopus bimaculoides
AGAGAGAGAGAGAGAGAGAGAGAGAGAGAGAGAGAGAGAAAGAAAGAAAGAGAGAGAGAAAGAAAGAAAGAAAGAAAGAAAGAAAAAAAGAAAGAAAGAAAGAGAGAAAGAGAGATGCTGAGTTGAGGTGTGAAGCGTGAATGTAACGGTGTTAAATAACAATAAACAGAAGGAGGATGTGGAGAGGCAGGAGGAGTAAGAGAAGAAGGAGGAGGAGGAGAGTAACAACAGTAACGACAACAACAACGACAACAGTTGCATCATTGACCACAACCTTCTCGATGTCGATGACGACGGCGACAAAAACCAGAGCAGCGACGATGACGACGATTTTGCATAATCGCAACACACATACACATACACGCACATACACATTCATGCACACACACACACACACACACATACACACATACATTCACACACACATTCACACACACTCACACTCACACTCACACTCACTCACGCACACATAGGCACATATATGCACGTGTGTATGTGTGTGTGTGTGTGTGTGTGTGTGTGTGTGTGTGTGCATGCACACGCATACATATAAACATATACTGTCCTTAGTCGAAAGACACCTGTTGTTATGTCCTGTTATTTGTATCTGTGTAACATTCTCCGTTTTATTCTGTCCTTGTTTTCGTATACATTCGCTGCTTTCTTCCAAGGAATCTAATGCTCTTAGCTTAACTTTTCCTTGGGGCCTCCAGGCACATCAAGCGCCTGGATGAGATAGTACTACCCTGGGTCAGGAGGGTGACTGCTGGAAGACCCTACGTCTAGCAACATGACTCTGTACCATGCCACACAAAGAGGAGAATAATTTCTGCGACCACATCACCCCCAAACATCTGGCTACCTAATTTCCCAGACTGCAACCTCCTTCATTATTATGTGTGGGGCGCAGTTGAGCGAGAGACCAACGAAACTCCTTGCAACACCAAAGATAAACTGAAGGCAAGGATTATGGCAACATTCACCAATTTAAACAAGGAGACCGTCCAGAAGAGTTGCAGGAGATTCCGAAGTTGTCTTGAGGCTGTGGTTAGAGTCAATGGCGATTTTATTGAATAAATTTACTCTTTAGTATTTCAAGATATTTTTATGTAATTTTGGTAAATATATCTGTTAAAATGAGATGTCAGTGTTATTTCCATTTTTGCGTAATTTATACGACAGTATATTCACCGCACCCTGTATGTATGTAACCCCATGTGTATCGTTGGCAATTTTTTTCTTCAGTCTTCCTTTTCTGTTTCTTGTTTCTGACGA
>NC_068988.1:97085638-97087301 GCF_001194135.2 Octopus bimaculoides
CACACACACACACACTAGACTTATGTACATCAAAACATATACATCAAAACTACATCCATATACTTACACTAACATGGAAAATATCTTAATCATACACATTTATTACGAGTTATAGTTGAATGTTCGTGTGTGTGTGTGTCTGCGAGTGTATATATATGTGTGTGTGTGTAAACATAATAAATATATACGTATACAAATATATATGTATGCATGTATGTATATAATATATATATATATATAAATGAATATATATGTATATATGCACACACACATATATATATCCTTTCGTTTACACACACACACAGGTGCGCGCGGGTACACACACAGGAACACACACATGTATGTGTGTGGAGAGAGAGAGGGGGGAGAATGTGAGGGAGATAAATAAACATTAAGGTATAACGCGCAAATGTATCTATATATATATATCTAAACGCACAGACACACCATATAACCACATATCCATTTATTCATATATTCATATAGATACACGTTCATATCTACCATATACAGAAATGCATTCGTATGTGTCTTTGCATAAGGGAAAAAAGAAAGAAAAGACAGAGAGATATAGTAAGGAAACAAGTGGAATTAGCTTGAAAGAGGAGGAGGAGGAGGTGGAGGGGGAGGAGGAGGAGGAGAAGAAGAAGAAGAAGAAGAAGAAGAAGAAGAAGAAAAAGAAGAAGAAGAAGAAGAAGATGATGATGATGATGATGATGAGGATGATGATCATGATGAACAGTAACACCAACACCGCCAGCAACAGCAGTAAAAACAGTATAATAATTAAACACACAGACATATATACGTATATGTACATACACACGCACACATATATGTATGTATTTATGTATGTGTGTCTGTCTGTCTGTATGTATGTACGAAGGTATGTATGTATGTGTGTGTATGTATGTCTGTCTGTATGTATGAATGTATGTATGTCTGTATGTATGTATGTATGTATGTATGTATGTATGTGTGTATGTGTGTGTGTATGTATGGTAACGGACCTTTATTTATAAAGTGTCATTTATTACATTACTGATACGAAACAATGTTTGTATTCATAGAACTGAAATCAACTTAGAAAAACTTCGTTGCGGAATAATAATACTTGTATAGTAAATAAACGAACGATCATTTTGTTCAAACATTGTTATTTCCTCTTGCAATGGCGTTCTCTATGTTTGGAGGTAAAATTAACTGAAATTGGATTTTCCTAGTGTTGAAACAGTTTCATTGATACATCGAATGTTTTATATTTTAATTCTATTTTGCTTTTATATATTTGTTTTATTTCAGTATTTGTATTTATTCTTGATTTTCTTCAGTTTGTGTGTTTGTATTTTTTCCATTTTGTACAATTTACGTTGGATTAGACACTTAACAATAGCATTGTTGGTAGATATTTTTCCTGATTATATACATATATCTATGTATATATATGTATATTAGTTGGTATATATGTGTATGTATGTTTGTATGTGTGTGCATTCATGTTTGTATGCATACATACAGATATACCCATACACATACCTATATATATATATTTATGTATATATATATATATATATACGTACATGCATACATAAATACTGCACATGCATCTCACTTTCTCTCTCTTTATATATATATATATATATATATATATATATATATATAT
>NC_068988.1:97087691-97089466 GCF_001194135.2 Octopus bimaculoides
TGAGTTCATAATAGTAATAATAATAATGATAATAACAATAATAATAATAATAATAATAATAATAATAATAATAATAATAATAATAATAATAATAATAATTTCTATTCAAAAGGACAAGAAATTAGAAAATAATAGACCAGACATAACGATTATAGATAAGGAAAAGCGAAGTTGCTTACTTATCAACCAATCATGCCCGTTTGATTCGAGGACCGTAAAAAAAGAGGAGGAAAAACAAAAAAATACAATCCCTTAAAATTTGAAATAGGAAGAATTTGGAGAATGCGAACAGTAAAGGTGGTGCCTATAATAATTGGTGCGTTGGGAACAGAAAACCAAGATGGAGACAAATGGCTGAAGGAGATTGGAAATAGAATGCTCTGCAGAGTTTGTACTGAAAGTTTGTCTCTTAAGGACAGCAAGGATTATCAGGAGGGTTCTCTGAAGACTTGTGGATACCTAAGGTTACAAGCAGTATTCCACTTTCCACATAGTTCCTACCAAGAATAAGACGGAACCTGAGCAAATCATAATAATAATAATAATAATAATAATAATAATAATAATAATAATAATAATAATCTTTTCTACTACAGGCACAAGGCCTGAAATTTGGTACTTAATTTATCGACCTCGAAATGATGAAAGGTAAAGTCGACCTCGTTGGAATTTGAACTCAGAACGTAAGGACAGACGACATGACGTTAAGTAAAAAAAAAAGTTTTTAAAATAAGCGCAATTATTACTGATACATATTTCTATGAACAATCTAAATGTTCTAGCTTACGGTGTTCCGCGTGTAAGGCGTCTGTGATAACCACTACACCACAGAACAACTCTCGGAGTCCGAATTTTATTCTATGTTTCTGTAAATAGTTCAATGATTTGGGGCTGGGAATCTCGCATAGTGATGTTAAGTTCCGAGAAATATACAGATATATGACACCCATTACAGAGAGAGAGAGACGTTTATAGTGTTACTAGCGTTATATTATCCAATCTTGTCAACGCTTGATTTGAGAGGGATTTGGTCACGTGACCACATAAATACTACCTTATTGTCTCGTGATTTTCTTCTCCTGAATTGACTTTCTGTGTCAGGACATGTTATAATCTAACTTCCCGTCAATCTCATATCCACGTCGCCATGACAACCGCCAACATTCCTACCACCATGCAACCACCACTACCTCCACCCCTTGTCTTGAAACGGATAAATCTTTCCGGTGTTGTTTCTAGTAATCAAATAGTAAGCAAATGTCTATGAAATGACACCAGACTTTGACACACTGGATAATATAGTCTTAGATTTCTAAAACGACCGGGATGGCCACATCAGAAGCGCCTTTGCCCATAGGTTTACGGAATCAGAGCGGACCTGGGGTTGAATACTACAACAGCACGACTAACATTATAAGCTCTCAGCAGTCGCTACACACTTCCCTTTAACCCTTAACCTTACACTGTGGGGTTAGAGAAGGACTTCTTCTTCTTCTTCTTCTTCTTCTTCTTCTTCTTCTTCTTCTTCTTCTTCTTCTTCTTCTTCTTCTTCTTCTTCTTCTTCTTCTTCTTCTTCTTCTACACACCACAAACACACCCCTAGCCATTGCTTGTTGTTCCAGTTGCTCTGCAAGTCTACCATTTAAATATCTCTGATCTTTACCCAAGAAAAAATATATATAACCGAATAAAATAATTCACTCTTCCGGCTTTGTGTTTACTCTCTCTCTCTCTCTCTCTCTCTCTCTCTCTCTCTCTCTCTCTCTCTCTCTCTC
>NC_068988.1:97093425-97093657 GCF_001194135.2 Octopus bimaculoides
CTCTCTCTCTCTCTCTCTCTCTCTCTCTCTCTCTCTCTCTCTCTCTCTCTCTCTCCCTCTCTATCTATCTGTCCATTTGCCTATCCATATGTCCATTTGTCTATCTATCTCTCTGTCTATCTATCTGTCTATCTATCAATCTATCTATCCATCTATCTATCTATCTATCTATCTATCTATCTATCTATCTATCTATCTATCTATCTATCTGTCTATCTATCAATCTATCAAT
>NC_068988.1:97093667-97100091 GCF_001194135.2 Octopus bimaculoides
ATCAATCTATCTATCTATCAATCTATCTATCTATCAATCTATCTATCTATCTATCTATCTATCTATCTATCTATCTATCTATCTATCTATCTATCTATCTCTACATCTATCTATAAATAAATAAATAAACAACATAAAATAACAACGACGAATCCTTTTGACTCTTCCAGTCTCTCAAAAGAAATTGTTTATTTTGGTTTCGTTTTGACCTTCAAGCGTTATTTCCAATGAAAGGAAGTTGCAGGTTGATCTTTCTGGGTGGTTGTGTATACCCCGGTGTTAAATAATGAAAGACAAAAGTGTCCAGTTGATCCTCAGTCACACCAGTCACTTAGCATATGTCCTCCTCTTCCTTTGTTAGTCGCCAACCAAAATAGATTTCGTTTTTACAAGACCCTTCACACAACTTCCGCTTTCTCACATGTTCTTTGCATTACTTTTTGACTCTTTTCCTCTCTTCATTTCTCCGTTTTTCTTTCTTTTTCCTTTTTCCCTTCTTTCTTTCTTTCTTTCTTCCTTTCTTCCTTCCTTCCTTCCGTCCTTCCTTCCTTTATTTCTTTCTTTCTTTCTTTTTCTTTCTTTTATTTCTTCCTTCCTTCTTGCCTTTCTTTCTTTCTTTCTTTCTTTCTTTCTTTCTTTCTTTCTTTCTTTCTTTCTTTCGCTTTGTCTTTTTTCCATTCTTTGTTCCTGTCTCTCATTCTCTCTCTCTCTCTCTCTCTCTCTCTCTCTCTCTCTCTCTCTCCCTCTCTCTCTCCCCTCTCTCTCTCTCTCTCTCTCTCCTCCACACTCTCTCTGTACAACTCCACACATACACTATCATATCAAAAGAAGGTACTTCATGTTTTCCCTTTTCTTCTTGTCCCCCTTTCTCCCTCTTTCACTCCCCATATTATTTTTCCTCTCCACCTTTTCCTTATCTTCCTCTCACATTCTCCGCTTTCTTCCTCCATTAACTCAATCTCATGCACATAGTCACAAGAATATACGAACACATACATACATGCATACACACACCTACGTGCATTCATATATGCACACACAAAGCATATGTCTGTATGCATGTGTGTTGTATGTGTGATTTCATGGTTTCTCGCTTTGGTTAGATTTGGTCTCAGTCACATTCTTTCTCTATCGCTGTCTGCTCTTCTTTGCATAAATATACAGACATTAGCACACATATAAACACACACACAAACACACACATACACACGCTTACGCACGCGCGCATGCAAATGGGTATATAAATACATACATCTATGTATGCAATCAACAAGTGAGATCCTCAGGTTTTCAGTATAGAAAATTCTTCGTAGCGCTGAAATTATTTGCTGCATAATTGCTTCCATATATACTTACCTTGATTCCTACTGTGGGATATGTGTCAATTTAATTTAGGGATCAGAGTTCTCCTTCAAATAAGGACAACGTTTCACAGTAAAAAGCAACTTCTTATGTGCTTCAGAGAACCTGATATACGTACTAACCTGCTCTGGGTGTCAAGAACAATACATAGGCCAAACAAAAAACAGTCTACGTCAAAGAATGGCTCTGCACAGATCCCAGATCAAAATTCTAAAAAACAGAAAAATAGCATTCCGCCAACACATCGACATTTGCGCCAATAACAAAACTCCAAGCTTCAGAATTTTCTCCCTCTACCAATTCAGGGACGATACAACCTGTAGCCAACGAATTAGTAAAGAGACTCTCTTTATTACAAAATACAGACCCCTTTTGAACGCGTCTACAACAAACGACATATCCACCACAGCCTTAGAATAACACACACGCAAATATTAAAACTGATACCTTCAAAAGAGATACCCAAGAATTCATTAAAAACAATCCCAATCACTGCTATAATCCACAACGAGTCACTTTTAGGTCACTTGACCATTTAACATCCTACTACTATTCTTCTTCTTCTTCTTCTTCTTCTTCTTCTTCTTCTTCTTCTTCTTCTTCTTCTTCTTCTTCTTCTTCTTCACACATACTCGGAAATATATACAAATACACACGCCTGCACAGATACAAATGTCAACGAACACATATCCAAAGATACACAAATCAGATACAGACCCTCTCTCCGTTACACACATTCATACTTACTCTCTCTCAAACACACACACACGCACTGAAGCAATTGCATGTAATGTTTCACATTCTCGCCCCTCACCCCAAATATATACCCAATGCACACAAATACACATATTATTCTTCTCTCTGCCCCTCTCTCTCTGTCTCACTCTCTCTTATCAAGAAATAGACATAGATATAAATAAACATAGAGACAAAACCAGACCAAAACGGTAAAAGAATAAAACAGATGGACAGATACAAGACAGAGAAAATAGTGTAAAAGAAAACTAGGAAAGTTGGCATTGAATAAAATGTGAAGTTTGTTAGTCTTCAAAAGAGTTTGTAATGGCTGACGGTGTAAATAACTTGATCCAATCAATGTTATGAAGACAAACCAGCAGTTAGAGTCTGCTGCTGTTCACACGGAAGCCATTTTCGTTAGTCGAAGTTCACGTTACTTCAAAGAAGTTAGCCGTCATTTAGGAAGCAAACCTTTATGCGTTTAGTTCTATACGTGTGTGTGTGTGTGTGTGTGTGTGTGTGTGTGTGTGTGTGTGTGTGTGTGTGTGTGTGTGTGTGTGTGTGTGTGTGTCTATATATGCGATTTGTGTCTGTATATATTTGTTTATGCGTGTGTATGTAGATGTATATGTGTATGTTTAACTGATGGTTAAGTTGTCTGCCGTTGTTTAGCCCCCGGTCTCAACTGATGAAGAAAATCTGTATATGATCTATATTTTTCTTTTACATAAGCGCTTTAGTTTTGTCTACAATAACTGTCCGTGCTATAACAAGCCAATTCTATAGAATAATCTGTTCCGACATCTTTCATAGTCTTTTGTCAATTTTTCTCCAGATAAAGGAATCTGGACTTATTGTTATATATCTATGTGACTATTCATTGGTTGCATACCAAGGACTGTTTGCACATTCGTTCCTCTAATTATGAGCATTATGATTAATATGTAATTCCGAGCTTCCTGAAACAGCTGTCGAGTTAAGAAACTGTTTTCTTTTCTTAGTATTCTCTGTTTTGTGTGTTCTATGTAAATATATTTGTATATATATATATATATATATATATATATATATATATATATATATATATATATATATATATGTGTGTAAAAATATATATATGTAAAAATATGTGACCAGGGTGGGAGCCCACGCCAACATCTCTTCAGTTATCCTGCCAATTTAAAATTCCTGTGAAAAATTACCGTTAAAAACAAAGGGAAATTACTGTGTAGTGACAAGGTCAAAACGCGTCTAAAACTGCGTATATTGTCGCATGCACGTATATATCCATATACGCACGCACATATCTCTATATACGTACGCATATATCTACATACGCGCATCCACGCGCATCCACGCGCATCCACGCGCATCCACGCGCACACTCACTCCCAAGCGCGCACATATAAAGTTCCTTGTACGTGTCTAGAAGCGTAGAGGAAAAAAGTTTGGAGGGGATTGAAAATGGGGTAGACACTAGTTAGATTATGAAAGTAGAATTTAGCAGCTATTTTAGTAGAACGAGGGACTACACAAGGGCTCTCTCATTTGGTTCGTTGCATTAGGGGTCGATACGATAGGTATCAATTGTATATTGGCGTCGAATTAATCGATTACACACGTGTCTCCTGATAATAAAATCGATATTGTCCCTTTATAAGAAGGCATTGTAAAGAAGAGGGAAAAGGTAGAGGCAGGAACAAGGGTTAAAGGTGTGTATTAGAAGAGGAACGAAATTATCATTTCATATTGCAAATATGAAGAATAATAGCATCTTAGAAGCGATATAATCTGCTAATAGAATCATCACAAAGGCACTATATAATGCAGCGTTTCAATTGCAGCCAACTTATCGTCACGATGGCAGCCATTATCATACAGACTTCTTTCTATGTAATAATCCATAGAAGAAAGGCGTGGGTGGGGAAGGTGTTACTGGGGAAAATGGTGGTGTTTGTGATGCGGACAATGATAATAATGGTGATGGTGGCGAATTTGATGATGATGATGCTGATGCTGAAGAGGAATAAAGATGGAGGCTAATAAAGATGTTCGAAATGATCGGTTGAAGAAATAACGAAATTCTGGCCCAGAAGGTATTGAAAACAATGGATTGTTGTCCAGAAATAGTCTCTAAATTACAACCTTCAAAACTGGCCGGAGTCATTCTGGCTGCAGCATAAGTGGATATTAATCCAACTGCTGCCTTTCTTCTTTCTTTCTTTCTATCTTTCTTCTTTCTTTCTTTCTTTCTTTCTTTCTTTCTTTCTTCTTCTTCTTCTTCTTCTTCTTCTTCTTCTTCTTTTCACCTCCTCCTCCCCCTCCCCCTTCTTCTTCTTCTTCTTCTTCTTCTTCTTCTTCTTCTTCTTCTTCTTCTTCTTCTTCTTTCCTCTTTCTTCTTCATCCTCATTCTCTCCTCCTCTTCCACCTCATTTCTCTTTCTTTTACCTCTCTCTCGTTCTCCGTATATGTGCGTGTACATGTACGCGCTTATATTTACATAGCACATTTACTCTACACACATACATCCTCCCGTATATATATATATATATATATGTATGTATGTATGTATGTATATATCTGTGTTTATGCTTATGTAGGTGTATGTATATATTACCTATCTTTATACATACCTACTCTCCAGAACACGCATGCGTATGTATGTTTGTTCCCAATTCACTGGAGCTGTTTTCAGAATAAAGCTTTTAATGTCCATCGCCACTATTTCTACCTCATCACCACAACCAGACCACAATGAATAATAATAATAATAATAATAATAATATAATAATAATAATAATAATAATAATAATAATAATAATAATAATAATAATTTGAATAATAATAATAATAATAATAATAATAATAATAATAATAATAACAACAACAACAACAATAATAATGATAATAATAATAATAATAATAATAATAATAATAATAATAATAATAATAATAACAATAATAATAATAATAATAACAATAATAATAATAATAATAATAACAATAATAATAATAATAATTTTAATAATCACATCAATAAGAGAACATCGTCATCAACAGCGACAACCTGGTCAACCGCACTCACAGTAACAGCCATTTGCCCTCTCACCATTATTTCTGGTCAGAACCAAGAAAAAAGAAAATAGCTACAGAAAAAGGACAATGGATAATAAAAGTAATAATAATAATAATAATAATAACGATGATGATGATGAAAGTGATAATAACTGCAAGAAGTATGATAATAGTAAAGGTTTAAGTTCGTAGAGAGATTGTCTACAGTTTGCTGTGTGCTTTCGCCAGTTGCTGTCCTGCGTGTTTATAAAAGGCCTGATTACATTTCTGATTGTCGGAACAAAAAGATGAGGTGGAGAAAATAGTGAAGAATAAGAAGAGGACATGGAGAAGAGGATGATGAAAAGGAAGAAAAGAAACAAGATACAGGATGATAGAAATAGTCAAAGAAGAAGATTAATGGAAGAAATTTTGCAACGAAGATTTGCCATTTTTTGGCTTTTTCCATTACGAGTTTCAAAATGATATATTGATGCAGGAGAATTGCAGAATTATGTCCTCTTCCAGTGAACTTTTATTAGATTGCTTTATCTCGATGCTTTCTGCTAACAAACCAACATATGCAAAACGAATATGGAATTATGGCCAAATTCTCTATGCTTTATGCAGTTTTCACTCATTTTCACTTTCCTTTATTTTTTTTCTTCTTTTCACTTATATCTTTATTTTTTCCGATGATGATGAACAGAATGAAAGTGATTCTCCACCTCCTCTTTTTCCTCATCATTTCTTTTTCTCCGTCTTATTGTTCTTGTTCTTCACATTCAATCTCATCAACATCATCACCACTACCACCACCACCACCACCACCATGATGATGATGATGATGATGATGATGATGATCATCATCATCATCATCATCATCATCATCTTCTTCTTCTTCTTCTTCTTCTTCTTCTTCTTCTTCTTCTTCTTCTTCTTCTTCTTCTTCCAAAATTGTATGTAGATGTTATAATTGTGTGTAGCATACATAAGAGTTTTAAAAAATACTGGAAAAATATTTGGTATTATTTATTCATCATTACATGTGTTTTATTTGCTGAGAGAGGCTTCAAAATTGTAGGAGATATTACTGACAGAAGATATCTCACATGTTTCTCCTACATGTACAATATTGAAACTCCTATTACCAAATGAAACACATGCAACGGTGATTAATAATGCGCAAAATGTTTTCAATCTCCTGCTTTAATATTTATGTGTGTGTTTGCATATATATATAAATATGCACGTATATATATATATATAT
>NC_068988.1:97100301-97101988 GCF_001194135.2 Octopus bimaculoides
TCTCTCTCTCTCTCTCTCTCTCTCTCTCTCTCTCTCTCTCTCTCTCTCTCTGAATATATGTATGTGTGTGTGTGTACACACGTGCAAATACATATACAGATATGTAGATTTATCAAATGTTATTTTTACCGATGGACGTGGAAGAGAATGCTCAATACACGCCGTACAGTGTATAATTTGTTTAACCTGAATTCCTTTGTTGTGACCTGAGTTTCACACTAAAGCGATCATCAGGCAAGTCCATGTGCAATGATCGTTGTCACGTGAAATTCTATTCGAACGAAAGAAATTCAGTGGAAATAAATACATACATAAATACATACATTCAAATATGCATACCTACGCACACGCATATAAATAATTGCTTAAAAAATACAAGGTCTTTAGGAGTTTCGCCAAGTCACTGTTTTTATGAGAAAAATATTTAACTCTACCATAAGTAAAGTATTCTTTATCAGACAAGGTTTTCAGTTGGTTTAATTAAGTCTCTCTATATGCAAAACCAAATACTTACACAGGAGAACACACACACACGCATACAAACACACACAAACACACACATATATACATACATGCATACATACACACACATACATGCATACATACACATTTATATGCATATATATATATATATATATATATATATATATATATATATATATATATATATATAGAGAGAGAGAGAGAGAGAGAGAGAGAGAGATTTACACATACATATATATATTTATATATATTTACACATATGAATGTATATAGCTATGTATTAATATACATATAATATATATTTACCAAATCATATGCATTGAATTACACATATACACGCATAAACCACTCACAAATACACACATTCATTAGCACAGAATCAGCTCGTTCTTTTATGTTTGTAGCCGCCATTCTTTCTCAATTATATTACACACATTCACACTGCCACCAACACACACACACACACACACACACACACACATACGCACAAATACTTTCCTTTCTTCTTCACTCTATTTCATCTTTCTCTGTCACTCTATTACTATTACAGACACGCACAGTTATGTTCTTATACTCATACAAAACCATATGCGCATAGATATTCACATATTTACCGGAACAAACAGTTAACGCTGGACTTCACCTCGCAAACAAAAGCAAAAGCAAAGCGCATGAATACGTTCCAACGGTCATCGTTATCAATAGATATTATATTAGCAATGACACATTCAACTTGACCATAAAGCTGGACGCCTAGTCGCCATTGTATGTATACACACATAAGTACATATATCCACAACACACACACAAATGTGCAGACTAATATAAATATATCAAAATGTATCTCTCTCTCTCTCTCTCTCTCTCTCTCTCTCTCTTTCTCTCTCTCTCTCTCTCTCTCTCTCTCCACACACATATATATGTATATACATTTATATGCATATATGTATATGTGTGTTTGTGTGTGTGTGTCAGTGTATGTGTGTGTATGCATGTGTGTATCTATGTGTATATGTATATACGTATATCTGTTTACATGTATATATATATATGTGGAGATTGAAAGAAAGAGAAAGGTGCTCATAAATGTATGCATATGTTTGTGTATAAGTGTACGTATATATATACACATATATATTCATATACACACACATATATATATATATGCATGTATATATATATATATATATATATATATATATAT
>NC_068988.1:97102406-97104727 GCF_001194135.2 Octopus bimaculoides
TATATATATATATATATATGTATGAACTCATATGTGTGTGTATGTGCTGGTATGAATATGCTGGTAGCCATTTTAATATTGCATAGTTTCACTGAGGCTAGATTTCATCGATTAACCTCAAAATACTTGTTTTCTATTATATCACCGCCATGTCACTGTCCAAGCGTCCATATCGACCTGTAAAGCTGTACTTGCGATTTATTGCAGATGTGGAGGTTTGAAGGCAAGCACAAATATAAATTATATCTACGTATGTGTCAATGTGTGTGTGTGTGTGGATGCGTTTCTGCGAGGGACCATATGTATGTGTGTGCGTTTGTGTGTTGTGGGGAGAGTGGCATTGTTTGTGAGTTAAGATTAACACTAAGCTTATGTGTTTTTGTTGGTACATCAAAAATACATACGTATATACATATATTCATATATTCATACACATATGCACTCATACATATATAACTGCATACAAATATATATACAATTATATATATATATATATATATATATGCACGCAGCATATACATAGGTTTATATTTATGCTTATTTATGTACAGACATCGTATAAGTATATATACATATCTTTTTATGCCTATTTGTATACATGCGTGCACACACGTGTAAATATATGTACGTATACATACACACATGCGTGTGTGTGTATATTCTCAGATGTGTGATTACAGATATTTACAGTTATATCTTTGTATATGTATATATATATATATATATATATATATATATATATATATATATATATATTATACATGTAGACGTACACATATCATTACATATAGATTAAAAGTTATTGAGTCCTACGTATTACTGTCTCATAATGATAAACAGTTCAATAGACTTTCAGAGTAAAAAATTATTATTATGGAACTTTTGATTCTCAATACCTTACAGTAGCTGATTTCTTCATTCTGGAATTCTGAAAACAGTCTTAGATTCGCATAAACGTTTAAGAGAATAATCATTGAGTTAAGTTATTCTCGATTAAGAACCAAACAAGAATAACAACATTATGTTTTATTGTAGTAAAAATGCGAAATTAATTTCAATTCTGATGGAATGTGATGGTATGGTAATAAAGAAATGGGAACAACTGGTTCTGGTTTCAGTTCTTTGCCTAGTCGTATAGAATCGGTTTGTAGACTAATGAATTTGTTTATCTCGTGGGCGTTGATGATTTAGTTTATAATAAATATATTTGGATGTTGAATCTAATGACGTATTGTAGGTTGTGAGTTGAGTATGTGCTTTGTGTGTTTCTGGTAAGAGCTCATTGTTACACTGTTAGAAAGGGCATCAGATCACGTGCTTCTGTTACCTGGTATGGACCGGCATTTCATCTTCCAGTCATTCAAAAATGTTGGAGTAGCACCTTGAAAGGGTTTTATTGAGCGTTAAACTAATACACCTGTCTTCGTCTTACATTTTTTTTGTAAATTCCAACTGTATATATATATATATATATATATATTCACACTTGATATATACACACTGTCGATAGGCCAGTTGTTGCAGTATTTTTCTTGAGACAGCTTTTCCTACGGATTTGGTTCGCTGAAAACAATAAATATCAGAAACAAAAATCCGTCTCAGTAGCGGTCATTGAGCATACCAGATGCATTTGTACTGCGTTGAACCTATGCACACCATGAAGGCCTTAGAGTTAGTTTAAAATTTACTCATAGCATATATATAATCGTCCATTAAGCTATATGGATTAGATATAAAAATTGAAACACCTCAGCAAATGAAGGTGAAGAACTTTCTTTCCACTTCCTTTCCTCCATCTCTATTATTTTCTCATTGGTTCTTTCTTGCCTTTTTCTGATGAAGGACTAGCGCCCGAAACGTCCACAGTCTTTTTAAGCGTGAAACTAACCAAACCGTCGTTTAAAACTCGTCCCTCTCGTTTTGCCTCCTTTTTCTCATTAGCTAATATATCTTCGCCCAAACACACGCAACATTCAATATTGAACCTTAAATGAATTTTAATCCTTAATCTATGTTTCACATTGAAAATTAATTACTTCAAAACCTGAAGAGTAAAAAATAAAAAGAATGGGGAAATAACTATGCTACTCTGACCCCAAAAGCCTGAAAGAAGGAAAACGATGTGACGTGACATTATATAATACATTGTCTTATCTTACACATATACAAACACATTATATGCATATACATACATATGTATATATATATGAATATCATGCGAATATCATCTCGCAGATTATCATATATACGTGCTTACATCTAGCTATTCATACATTTATTTATTTATCTTGATACAGGTAAATTATATATGATATATATAT
>NC_068988.1:97105811-97106895 GCF_001194135.2 Octopus bimaculoides
TATATATATATATATATATTCACATATATAGACGTCGCATACAAATCAAATTGAACAGACAAATATTTTCCCAGGATTTTTCTCTCAGTTCAAACTCCAAGAAAGAATTCAATCGGTTTAATACCGTTTTCAATAGCCAGCAGGTTTCTCAGGAAAGATTACCTCCCCCACTGCGCTCTAAAGCAGTGTATCGACTTTCAATTACCATTGTGTACAAACATGAAGACTTATACATGTCCATAGGCTTGCGTTCGATGGACTCGTACATATACGCATGCGCACATTCATATACGTACACACTCACACACACACATGTAGACAGGCACAAACACAAATACAGGCACACATATGCACACGCACACACATATTAACGTATGCATACACATAGAAATGAAACTCATACCTACACAAACACACATAAACAAGCGAAAAGCAATCCGCCATTGTTATATTTGTAAAAGCAGACGATAGAAAAGAAGAAAAGCAACTGAAAGAGAATAAAACGAAACGAAATGGAAGAAAATATCAAGAAATATTAAATAATACCAATAAATATTAAATACATATTTATACATAAAAGTATAAACACATATAAAGGTCTATAAACGTGGTCGAATATCTATTTGATTTTGTAAAAGCTCTGTATATGAGAGCTTACATAGACACGTTACTGTGTGATTGCACTTCTGTGAAAAGAATTGCGCACGCAGTTGTGTATCCGCGTATGTGTATCCATGTTTGTGTGGTTTGTGAATTTTACAATATTCGACAAAGAAAAAATACACAATCATATTTATATATTCTTATTTACAACGCTTAACAGAAGCCTATAAATAATAGCATTTATCTATTTTTTTCTTCTACAATATCGGTTGTTGACTCACATTTCTTCTATTATTTACGTGCTCTCTGTCGTTTTTCTTTCTTCTCTCTCAATCTCATACACGCACACGTACGCACATGCATACAAACATATATACATATAAGATACATATATATATATATGAATATATATAAGTATACATATGTATGTGTGAGTGCGTGGGTGTATATATATATATATATATATATATATATATATATA
>NC_068988.1:97106905-97108908 GCF_001194135.2 Octopus bimaculoides
ATATATATATATATATATATATATATATATATATGCAAGAACGAAAATGTTATCAATTCACAAATAGTATGAGTGAGTATAAATGTGTGCATAAGTGTGTGTGTAAATGTATTTATGCATTTATATTATTGTAGTGTTCAGCTCAATCTCTGTTGCTACTCATAATTTCACCTTATATGAAACTCCGAACCCAGTAAAAGAAAATGATTTGGACGCCGCAATATAACATAATATAATACGAACTGGCAGAATCGTTAGCACAGCTGGTGAAATGCCTGGCGTCATTTCGTCCGTCATTACGTTCAAATTCTGCCGAGCTCGAGTTTGTTTTTCATTCTTTGGGGGTCGATAAACTAAGTACCAGTTGAGAACTGGGGTCGATGTAATGGACTGACCTCTCTCTCAGAATTGCTGGTCCCGTGCCAAAATTGGTGAAACTGTGAAGTGGTCGGATCGGATACATTACCATATTAGTTCCGGATTTTTCTGTTCTTAATTCAAATCCTGCCGTGTCCTGTTTATATGGTAGACGTATCCTACTGCTTGGTTTCTTACCATTGCCTGATATCTTAGGTGTATTTAGTGAATTTCATTTTATTGTAAGTTTTTAGACAAGAGGCGGCCATCCTACGTTTGAGGAAACCTTCCTCTCCTCCTGCAACTGTCGGAGGCGCTGTAACGGGCCATGGGCTCTGCGTTTGCTTAACCAACGTATTTATTCATTCCGATCAAGAACCTTACTGAGTCATAGAGCTTCACCACTATCGTTTCTGAAAAACCGCATATCTGCCAAATCTTGTCAATAACTAACTATGAACTTGCCTAATTACGGCATCTCCATGGCACGAAACTTTTAGAAGCGCTTATGATAATATTGTGTACATTAAATGATACACATACACTCACGAACACACACACATACACACGCATACACACTCATACACACACAGACATATATATATACGTTATCGTTGCACAATCTTTATTACTAGGATCCTGTTTCTAAGTCACAATACAGATCAATGTATGACAATGAATACTTGTTCACAAAGTGTAACAAAGCATCTTCCTATAGTTACACGATCACCTGACTCTTCTTCAACAAGCCTCTTTGTTGCTGCCGTTGTAGGTATAACTCAGATCTGACCTGATAAATCTGAGCTACGATCAAAGGTTGTTCTACCCGTGGCTGTCACATCTTGTAAAATGAGTCAGAGACGCAACCGTTCACGAATGAATTACATCAACAGATGAGATGATTTGAGCGTTTGTTTTATTAGAATAATCAAAAGCAGTTCTGTGTTTAAAATACGAAATGATCCCTCATTCAATTCATTTAACAACTCAATCAACGATCATTTTTATTTAATTCAGGTGGTAAGTGTGCTTTGAAGAAGAATTGCTTTCTATTTCCGCGAGGTTGAGAGGCCTCATAAAGTTCCATCCCTAACATATTCACCGCTTCGTTTCGGTGCCTGGTAGGTGTTATTCCACCCCTCCCCTCTGTCAGGCACAATCCCACAGAGCTTTGATCGTCGATGATTTTGCTATGAATACCCCTTTATATATTTTTAAAAAAACCTCGTGCGTCTCCCGCTACAGTAGAATGTAATTTTGAGGTTCAAGTTTTACTGCTGCTTCTAGACCACGTAGGGTGTTTCTTGTATTGTGCCGTGTTTTATCCTGCTTTATCAAATTGTATGCTGCTGTGTTGCGCTCGAAATAAACAAGTTTATTGTCAAATTTGTTTTAAACTTGCATTGACCATCATTGGATTCTGGTGGAGGTCTTTGTAATGGTTGACAAGCATTCTTCGCACGTTAGTGACATTCCTAAGTTGGCAACTGCTGTCAAATTGTCTTCACTGCTGAACTCACTAAAGATTTATTCATTCATGTATTGAAACCTACTACTACTACTACTACTACTACTACTACTACTACTACTACTACTACTACTACTATTACTACTACTACTCCTTGTTCATCATCATCATCATCATC
>NC_068988.1:97109647-97117147 GCF_001194135.2 Octopus bimaculoides
ACACACACACACACACTCTGTCTGTCTGTCTCTTTCACTCTGCCTTTCTTAATCAGAGTTAACCATTAAATGTAATATTGTATCATTCTCCTCAAGGTCGGTGCAATTTTGATTCGAGATGTTTGGTAGCTTCCATAGGCGCAGGTATGGTTGTGTGGTTAAGAAGAACTCTCTGCAACTGCATGGTTCCAAGTTCAGTGGTAAGTGTCTTCTATAGCCTTGAACCAACCGGTACCTTCTGAATCAGAAACTGTGAGGAATCCCGTCCTGCCCGTTTGTGTGTTCGCTTACGTCTGTGTTTCTTTGTGTTTGTATATGCCTCACCACCGCTTGACAACGTCCCAGTAACTTAGCTGTTCGGCAAAAGAGAACAGGTGAATAAGTACCAGGCATGAAAATGTTGGATTCGATATGCTTGGCCCAACTTGGCTGCAATGCAATCACTGAAACAAGCGAAAGATATTCTAACTCATCTTCTTACTTTTCACTGCCTCACACAAGTGCTGTGTATATTCTTTTATTGTAGGGCTGCGAGCTGGCAGAATTATTGGCACGCTTGGCGAAATGCTTAGCGGTATTTCGTCTACCGTTACGTTCTGAGTTCAAATTCCGCCAAGGTCGACTTTGCCTTTCATCCCAGTTTAGTAGAGTATCAGATAGCAGTGTTATAAGGGACAGCTAGGATACTTTGGAGGGCTCTTGGCATCTAAAGGTATTTGTAGCCCGATGTTAGGATTCTTTTCTTTTCCAACAGTCTAATCTATTGAGTGTATATGAAAATAATAATAATAATAATAATAATAATAATAATAATAATAATAATAATAATAATAATAATAATAATAATAATAATAATAATAATAATAATCCATTTAAATTAAATGGACGGAATAAGATCGAAGCTATCAACACTTTCCGGGATCCGTTTCAGATAGTTCTCTGCTTTAATGTCGTTGTTGTTGTTGTTATTTACAATGGAAATCTTGTTGCCGTTTAAGTTGCTTTTGTTTTTTTCCTCTCTATCGTAAATTTTTCGTTGTAGTAATGGATGGAGGTGGCGGGGTAGGTTGCGGCTGTGTTCATAGACTTGTTGGTGCTGATGATTGTTGTCTTTGGTCCAATTAATCGCAGGGAATTCAACTTAATGCTTCGAACTAATTCTTTGCACTGTGATATTGCTGAATCTGCTGCCGCTGTTTGTTGTCTTAATGGTAAATTGCTCCTCTGAACTTTGTACTTGGTGGATGCTCGCCTGCCCTTCTATTTGTGGGTAGAAGGCAGAGGGCGCTACCGCGTCCTGCACCTCTCTGTCACAGCTACATTTTACTTCCTCTTCCATGCCTTTAAGCAAGGCTGGCTTCGCCATGTTTATTCTAAAAATAAATGATTATTTTCTTTTCGGATTTGACCTCCACAAGGCGTACAAACAGCAAAACCGACCAAACCTATTCAAAGGTGGTGCTTTTGATAAAACGTTTTGTAACAAAATAAGCAATAAACAACTGGAGACAAAATGAAAGGCAAAAACTTAGGAGCAAACAAATGAGTGCATTCCGTCAGAACAAACAACAACAACAACAGTAAAAATGGTTTCAAATTTTCGCACAAGGCCAGCGATTTCGGGGAAAGGGGCTAAGTTGATTATATCGACCCCAATGATCAACTGGTACTTACTTTATCGACCCCAAAAGGAGGAAAGGCTAAATCGACCTCGGCAGAATTTGAACTCAGAACGTAAAGAGACAAACGAAATGCCGTTATGCATTTTGTTCGACGCGCTTAGAACTTTGCCAGCTTGCCGCCCTTCATAGTTTCAAATTTAGCGCAAGACCTGCTATTTTTGGTGGGGATGGGGTATTATCGATTCCATCTATCCCAGGGTTCAACTGATGTTTATTCTATCGACTCCAAAAGATGGAAAAGCAAAGTCGACCACTGTGGGATTTGAACTCCGGACGTAACAAGTCAGAAGAAATATCGCTAAGCATTTTGTCCGAGAGTGTTGCTTATGGTTGATGGAATGAGAGCAAAAATTCATGGAAACCGCTGGAAAATACCATTTCGTCGTTTTGACTGATCCACTTCGAAACGTTATTTATGGACCGAATACGAACTTTTCCTTTTTCTTTTCCTTTACGCCAACTCCTGACGCGTTTACCAATTTGATCAGCTGTATTTTCTAATAAACAAACTTTCTCCTCCCCCTCCTTCCATAAATATGCATCTACAAATAACTGAAGACTTGTAAAGCTGACGATATATCTGCCGGAATACGTGCATGGTGATATATTGCCGGTCATTAATGGCTATGAAGGGTTTACAGTGTGAACAATAAACACACTTAAAATATAAAAAAGAATAAAATAATGATGATAATAATGATAATAATAATAATAATAATAATAATAATAATAATAATAATAATAATAATAATGATGATCATAAGTATATTTACAACAACGGGGCTAGTGGTGCTCCGCTGTTGTTACTGATGATGGTGGTAGTGATGATGATGATGATGATGATGATGATGATGATGATGACGACGACTATGACTATATAGTGATGTTTTATTTGCCACAGGGAGTTTCATGAAGGTGACATACATAACAAGGACAATTTCCAATTTCAGTGATATCTTCATAAAAGACGAAAGGAAGAAAAGAAGGGGTGGCGGTGGGGTGAAATGAAATGAGTAAAAATACAAAACACGCTTCGAGTTGTTCTGTTCCCCCTTACCTATCTTTTGGAACAGCCTCCCACCTTTTGGAACAGGTTCCCACTTTTTGGCCAGTTCTCTGAGGGAGAATACTTCATTCTCGACCCTCAGATTTCTTTATACGTGAAATTTGAAAAAGTTGATGAGGGTTGCACAGCCCCTTTTGCCCCAGCCAGGAACAATGCCTGCCCTGCTTTGTCGAAAGGTGGGTTGTGGGGCATTTCTCGCGATGGACTCAGCTTCGTCCGACACGTGATAACAGCTGTTCGACTTTGTGATTTAGAGATAAGACCAGCGATTTTGAGGGGAACGCGGTCGGTTGATTACCTCGACCCAAGTTCTTGACTGGTACTTATTTTATCGATCTTTCAAAGATCGAAGGCAACAGTAACAACAAAAACAAAGGAAAAATAGTGATGACGATGACGATGTTGTTGTTGATGATGATGATGATGATGATGATGATGATGATGATGACGACGATGATGATGATGATGATATGGAGGAGGAGAAGGAGGGAAAAGAAGGATGATGACACCGACGCTGATGATATGAAGAATGTTTTACGGTAACCAAGTGTTTGATTTACACACACAAACACAGTATTGTTTTTTCTCGCTATCTCCATATATTTTAAGGGAAAACACTTGAGCTGGTTTGGCCGTTTGATAAGGACTGTCCACTAATAGTGATCGACCGCTGTTCAAACACATGGCTCAAGTGTTGAATATCGTTTCCGTGCGTCGATCTGGTTTATCAGACTGGTTTATAACAATACATTTCACACACGCACGGACGCACGCACCCACACAAACACACATACGCACGCACATACTCATACGTATACCCCTACACAAATACGCAGGCACGCATGCGCACGTAGATGCATTTACATATGCAAAAATATTTACACAAACACGTTTTCAGATGCATACATATCACGTAACATGAACACACATGCAACCATATATATAGATGTTTGTCTGTATATGTGCATATTCATGTTACGTAACATATCATGTATGTATGTGTGTATATACACGCGCGTGTGTGTATGTATATTTAAACACACATATTATTTTACATACAACTTCCATTGCGTGTCTTTGTAATCATGTCATTTGGTGAAGACAACAACTTTGCCAGCGAACCAGATGAGACATTATGGATCAAACTCCAACATCCCGATATCCATCCTTGAATGGAAATGCTCTACACTGCTATGTTTGTGCTTCTTTCGACTCTCTAAGTTCCACATATTCAAGCACTTTCTTTAACCTATCTCCTCTATAATGCTTTCCACATTCATCGTCAACTCACTTCTACTTACATAAACCATTCGCTCCCTATGGGGCATAGGCCTCCGACGATTCTTCTCACTGGTTTCAACACTAGACTCTCTCTCTTCTGCTTTTGTCCATTTTGATCCCTGCTTCCTTTCTGACTTTGCTGCGTCCCTATCCAAGTTCTTGTTTATTTTGAATTATCATCGAGGCCGCCTTAACTCCTTAACCTATGCAAACCTCTTGGAAAGCTGGTCCATATTCGTCTGGCCTCTTTCTTTTGACCTGTCTAGCATGGAAGCCCTATCAGGAGTTTTCACTCGTCTGGTACGGAAGACCCTATCGAGAGCTTTCACTCCCCTGGCCTAGCTTCCAAGGTCATTGAGGCGTATACGCCACCACACCGCAATAAAGACTGCAACGTTTGATGAACCGTCAGAATATTTTTGTCAGGCCACATCAAATTTTATTCTGTTACTGCAATATTGCTGTATAGCGTGGGTGATTGAGCTCTTTCTCTAAACCCCTCTGCACATTCAAATCATTAACATCATTCGGAAGTCTAGGCCTATATTTCTTTGTTTCTGATTGATCGTCTACAAAGCCTTTTCTCACTTTCATCGTGGAAATTTTATTTTATTTTCATCGCATTAGTGACGTCGCGTTGCTGTTGTTTTAGCACGTCATCAAGAACGCTCATGAAATGGTTATGTCGACAGGAGTATTCGAAAAGGAATGAGTTGTGAAAGGTCAGAACACGACACTGCGTCGCCACAATATCGATGACAATAAGCTGTGACCCTCTTCTCATATTTGGCCAGATGTAGGACTACACATAACGATCTTGTTAGGTCCATTGCTAGCATCTCCCACGTTATCATCCTTCGATCAAAGGTCTCCCATACCTATGAGACTTATCATGACATTAGAGTAGCATTTGTGAGTAATTAAAACAAGTATTTCCTTGTCAACCCCAAAATATCATAAGCTCGTTAACGAGAATAATGTAAAAGTTAGTTGCAGTTGCTTGCAAAATATTGTAACTCAAATATGTCAGCATAACCAAGAAACGCATTAACGAATCCCGAGGATTCAATTACAGTAAAATCACATCCTACCAATTTAAACACAAACGACTCACAAATGTGTTCTTGTATAGAGCTAAAGTAACACCCATGGCTGTCAAGGAAAAATGCACTCATAAACATGCTTATAAATGATACTTACACTTGGAGGTCGAGAAAGAAAATAAATTTCTAGATAAAACCGAGAGTTGAATCACCAACAAATCTTGACCATTAACGAAAGCACAACATCATTCCAATGGGTTTAAAGAGGTGTTAGTAATGTCCAGCCAAAAGATATATTTTGATCAAATTTTAAAAATGTGAACCCTAAAAACTGAAGATACACTCCATGTGTATGCAGGTGAATATTACGATATATAGAACCCAGTAATTATAGTAGGTAATTGTTTGAATGACTTTGAAGGGATGGTAGGTAAAGTCGTCAAGTTGTCCCTATCAAATTAGAATCTAAAGCGTAAAGAAATGTTAATAAGGACCGCAATTTTGTTCACTGATCCATTAATTTATCTCTCCACCGAATCGTTTATTTAGGATGCAGAATTTGTCAATTTATCAACGAAAAATCGCCTGCAATGAATATATAAATAAATAAACGAACAAATAAATAGAAAAAAATAGTGGCAGAAGACTCTTTGTAATACAAAATGTTTCTTTTAGACATTTTCTTGGTGCATGAAAGAAAACATAAGCGAAAACAAAACAAGTACGAAAATTTTATTGAAGAAATTTGGTCTGTATTCCTCGACGATTAAAACTAATGCTGGATTACTCTAACCAACAATATCCAATAAATAAATAAATAAATAAATAGATATACATCGAAGTGAATAAGCTATAAAAAGCTAAGAAGGAGAAAAAGGAAGCACGAATAAGAAGAAATAGATATGAGAAGAGGAATCAACCATTGTCTGTTTCTCTCTGGAAGAATACGATTGCATTGAAAGAAGTTCAATTGTTAGCGTTGATAGGTTGAAGACTCAAAGATGTTTTCTCACATAAGAAACATTAGTTGATAACTGTGTGTGTGTGTGTGTTAGAAAGAGAGAGAGAGAGAGAGAGAGAGAGAGAGAGAGAGAGAGAGATTTGCTTTTCTTTTTTCAATCTTAAATTCTTTCTTTTTCGCTATCAAAAGTGGATACGTGCAGCACTTTCTATTCAGAAATGTAAATACCAAAGTCGTTTTGAGATTTGTTGTTGTTGTTGTTCATGTTATGTTGTTGTTGTTGTTGCAGATAACGGTTATGTTTGGAAACTATAATTTACATTTAAAGAATTCGTCGTTTACCTCTTGTCTGAAGCGTTCTGCTCATGCTTTACTTAGAATATATACAATAACAATAGCAACAATAATAATAATGTTGATGATGAAGATAATGATGATACTGCTGCTAATGATGATAATAATAATAATATAATAATAATAATAATAATAATAATAATAATAATGAATTCCTTGGAGAATTAATATAAAAAGGGGCATCTTCCAAGGTGACTCGTTTTCTCCGTTACTATTTGTAATAGCACTAATACCCATAACAATGACGCTTCGGAAAGTGAAGATGGGCTACCGATGTGGGAGGAACGGCCCATCATTGAACCATCTGTTTATGGATGACCTGAACGAAATTTTGCAAACTAATTTGATGCTGTCTGCTATGTAATAACATTAGAATGAAATACTCTATTAAGATTCCGAGCTGTCTATGATGCTGTATTTCCAAGAAAGAACACATATTTCAAGACCGCACGAATTTCCGACTTATCCATCTCTAAACAGAAATATAAAAGAGAAAAAACGATTTATAAATACTTTATAAAGCACATAATGAAATAGATGTGTCAGCTTTCTAACAAAAAATATTGTCAAAATATAATAATGGCGCAAAATGAGCAGCTGTCAAAGTTTACCATATACCTTACTAAAAATTTCATACCTGACGACCTAATACAAGCACCACTCTGAGGCTGTAACTGAGAGAGAAAATGTAACGATTCTTTGGGACTTCCGAGTATGTACAGATCGGATCATCAAGGCTAATAAACCAGATATTGTTGTGAAAGACAAAAGTAATAAAGTTTGTTTATTGATTGACATGAGCAAACTCTGTGACCATAATGTCTCGGGAAAGGAATTTGATAAGCTCAGAAAATATAAAGATCTGCTAATCGAAATCGAAAAGTTGTGGCATCTCAAGACGGTTACAATACCAGTGATTGTAGGAGCACTTGGAATGATAAAAAAAGGAACTGAAAATTATTTAAGAATGATCCCTGGATTACCATCCATGCAAGAAATGCAAAAGATTGTCTTAACTGGTAACTGGTCACACGTATTAAGAAGAGCCTCGTCGATGTGCATTTTCTTTCCTTTTCTCTCTTTATCTTATTTGTACTTGTCTATTTTTGCATT
>NC_068988.1:97119571-97121908 GCF_001194135.2 Octopus bimaculoides
ACACACACACACACACACACAGAGAGCTTATAGAAAACGGGTAGAGAGTGTACACAAAGAGAGAAAGGAAAAGAAAGAGAAGAAAAAAACAGAGAGAACCATCGAAAGAATGATGGGTGCGAAGAAGACGTCGATCGAGTTGTAATAATTGTGAGTGCAATTGTATTGTGGTAAAGATTCATTTGTGCAGATGTTGAACGAAAGTCAAATACTTTGCAAGTCACGTAATGAACTACACTTAACGACAAGTGAATACTCCGGAAATAACTGGAACACCGGAAGTTAAGATACAACGTGCGAATTACTCGAAACGAGATTTGGCGTCGTAGTTTACAAGTTTGTTTTGTAATAGGTGACCAGTGTTCGTGTTGAAGCTATACTGCTTTGCTTCCAGCCCACAACTTGGTCACTTGACCAACTACAAACTAATGGCTTGATAATGGTAAGTTGACTTTTTATTTTGAAGTCATGTATACACTATCAGAAAGAATACAATAAAACTATCAGACGTAATGGTCATGGTCATAGTGTATTTGATCATGTATCATCTCAGTCTGTGTTGACACTGGGTTAAACAGCTAATCCTTCGCGAAAAAACAACATGATAATCCTTACATGATTAGAAAAAAAAATATTCGAATATTTCCGAATTAAACTCTATTTGAGGAAAATACTGGATTTCTTTAGAACGACCCTTGGGACTTGTAAGGCTAACCACCAGGTTTCCATGGCGCATATATGACTGATATTACAACACTACCACTGAATGGAACGCCGGTCCTTTGCACAGGTCAAACCAGAAATCTTTCATGACAGGAAACAAGTCGATTACATCAACCCCAGTAATTAACTGGTAGTTTATCGATCTCGGGGAGATGAAAGCCAAAAGTGATCTTGTTGAAATTTGAACTTACAACATAAAAAGTTGGCAGAAATTCCGTTAAGTATTTTGTCCGGAGTGCTAACGACAGCGGCAGCCTACCACGTGATATTGCATAATGTAGTTTGATGTCTGAAACAACAGATGGAAACGTCACGGATGGAAAAGCCTGGCTCATAATTCTGTTTCATCAGAGATGATCTTAGACCAAAGAAATAAAATATGTAAAGAAAAATTCCCTTTTGCTGTTGTTGTTGTTGTTGTTGTTGAGGTCTGCTCCCTTCGTGTAAGACTATGACAAAAAGCATTTGAACCCTGTTCACTCTGTGGTGGGATCACGACACATATCTCTAGAAAGGTGCCTTCCACTTTCTAAGATGGTATGTTTGGCTTGAGGGAAGTGTGATTCTTTTTTTCTAGCAGATCAACTGGCCATAGAAGTTTGCTCATTACTGTGTAGAGTCTAGCGAAAGCGGATACAATGTCTACACTCGCGGCGTTCTGTGAATGCCGTAAATAGGAAGGGAGGCGACTGTCTCCTCACAGCATAAAGTAACTGGAATAAACACCAAATTAAATGAAGAAAAACGAGAGCACGAGTATATATAGATTCCGACAACACTCCAAAAGTATATGACATTCATGCAAATAAAATGATCAACAAACAAATGGATCAATCAAGAGAAAATAATATCTCGATAATATTCAACAAAGCATTGAGCATTTTCTAAATCGTTAGCAGTGTGTTTTGCCGAATCAGTGTTATGATACCGGTTGTCAAGTGGGGGTAAACACAAATACACAGATACGCGTGCAAGTTTCTTTTAGCAAATTGGAGAACACCACCCTGTCCGGATTGAGCAGATGTGTCGCAGACTTTAGACCCCTTCCGTTGATTCTATACCATTTAGCCTTATGACTCTAACGTCAATGAAAACTGAATCTTATTTTTGCCTTTCTTTCCTCGTTTGTTTTCACCCTTGCCTTTTTGAACATAGCTTCATCTCGGATTTTCTCATGATTTCGCCTGTTCTATTATCCCGATTTGTAACTTATATTGGCTACGTTTGCAAAGCCTGAAGATAAACTGGAGACACTAGGCGTGTTTTAAAACCTGCCTAGATGTATGAAACTATTATTCGCACATAACTGTATACTATGTACATTAAACAATATATATATATATATACATATTTGTTTTGCAAGATTTTTTATGTGAAATCGTGTGTTGAAACAGATGTTGTTGTACTTGGGGATGGTCATATTGCCAGTTTAGCCAATAAAAACACACGCACTGTATATTTGGTGTTAATTTTTTTTTTTTTTCAGCTTTATATTACGTTAATCTTAATCTTAATCTTATTTCGGCCAGAGTTCTTTCGTCACACTTCTGTGACCTCATCAGTGGTCCTTTGTTTCCTTCTTTCTTATGTGTGTCTCACCTTGCTAACTATCAG
>NC_068988.1:97123719-97125836 GCF_001194135.2 Octopus bimaculoides
TGTGTGTGTGTGTGTGTGTGTGTGTGTGTGTGTGTGTGTGTGTGTGTGTGTATATATAAATGTATATGATGCCTGTGTGTGCGCACGCGTGTGTATTTGTGTGGTGTGTGTGTGCTTGAACTTTGTAAAATAAATAGAAACATACGTAGATGGATTTGGTAGATTCATAGAATCACGAGAGAGTTGTGTGTGAAAATATGTTCACACACACACACACACACACGCTCTCTCTGTGTGTCTCTCTCTCTCACACAATTCTCAATTATTATTATTATTATTATTATCAATAATAATGATATATAAAGGATTGAGGTAACTCCTCCTGAAGATATAGAGTCAAAATTAAAAGAAGAGTGCCATTGTTATCTTGTGAACGATATTTCGACATCTTGTGTGTCTTCAACTGGATCAAAAAATAAATTTGTCAATCTACTTCATTTTGGTTAATATATAAAGGATTGAAGTAACTCCTCCTGAAGATATAGAATCAAAATTAAGAGAAGAGTGCCATTGTTCCTGAACGATCTTCAGGAGGAGTTACATCAGTCCTTTATATATTAACCAAAATGAAGTGGATTGACAAATTTATTTTTTGAACCAGTTGAAGAGACACAAGATGTCGAAATATCGTTCACTAGATAACAATGGCACTCTATTACTATTATTATTATTATTATTATTATTATTATTATTATTATTATTATTATTATTATTATTATTATTATCATCATCATTATTCAGTAGTTTCATTTTTATAGCGTGCTTTCACTTCACTACCGAGCGCAGCTCTGTGTGCCTTGGGTATGTGCTGTGGTTTGCTGTGATGCTCTTATGGTTACTGTATTGAAAGTGTTTTGCGTACGATATGTGCAGTGCCCAGTAGTGCAATTTTCTGTATGTTATATATATTTGTAAGTCTTGGTGATTTTGTTATGTATTTGTCTCAATATTTTTTTTATCATACCTAAGGCGCTTGCTATGATATGAATTGTTTCTGTTTTTAGATTCTACATTCGAGTTACCTCTATTTCCAGGTCTTTGTATTTTGAAAGTTTCTCCATTTCTTTTAAGGAAACGCTGTCATCTGCCGGTATTGATACATCAATTAGAAAGCATTTTTTTTCATGATCTCTGACAACTATATCTGGCCTATTGGCCTTAATTGCTCTATCTGTGTGTATTGGTATATCCCATAATATTGTTGCTTTCTCGCTTTCTGTGACCCTTTTCTGGCGTGTGGTTTACTATGTTTTTTCTGTTGTTATTCCATAGTGTTGGCATAGCTTCCAGTGTATATAGGTCCCAACTCTGTCGTGTCTGTGAATATATTCCTTCTTAGCCTGGACTGGGCAACCAGAGATAATATGATTTATTGTTTCTTGTCCATCACCACATATTCTGCAGTTACTTGTTATGTTTCTTTTCATTATATGTTTTTGGTAATTTCGGGTGGGGAGGCTTTGGTCTTGTGCAGCAATTAAAAATCCTTCAGTCTCTGCTTTGAGTCCTGAGCTTCTCAACTATTATTGTTGTTATTATTATTATTATTATTATTATTATTATTATTATTATTATTATTATTATTATTATTATTATTATTGTTGTTGTTGTTGTTATTATTATTACTATTATTATTATTATTATTAATAAATCTTTACTCGTTTACCTGATTCAGTCATTAGACTGTGGTCATGCTGGGGCACCGCCTTCAGGAATTTTAGTCAAAGTAATCGATCAAATCCACTCACAAGGCTTTGGTCGGTCCGAGACTATAGTGAAAGAACTCGGAGCCATTTGGCTGGGAACAAACATCTTATCACATAGCCACGCCTGCGCCTATATACATGCATGCATACATACATACATACATACATACATACATACATACATATATAGAGAGATTTGCTAAATTAATTTTTAACCATGATCGAATATGTTTAAACGCATATACACATACATGCACACATACATGCATACATACGTATATAGATGTATGTGTGTGTGCGTGCGTATGTATGCATATATGCATGCACATATATGAATATGTGGATGCATATAAATATATGTACATTTAGTTCTCTACACAGATATATATGTATATATATATATATATATAT
>NC_068988.1:97127230-97128917 GCF_001194135.2 Octopus bimaculoides
TGTATATATTGTTGGCGTCATAAGAGTTTCATAAATTTTCGAGTGAGCGAGAGAACGTGAAGTAATTCTGTTTTTTCTAACAGTGTACGTAGCTCGAAGCATATATAAGGCTTTAAATAACACCATGTAAATATTAGGCTCGTGTCCTTCGACTTTCTCTATTCTAGATGGCTTTTTCAATATTTACCTACTATTGTTTATTGCTTTAGAAAAAAAATCAGAAAAGAATCTCTCTCTCTCTCTCTCTCTCTCTCTCTCTCGCACACACATACACACACACATGCACATATACACGCATACACACACACACACACACACACATGCACACCCACACATGCACACCCACTTGAAGAAGATCTAATGCTGCCTGGGGTATAATGGACGCAGTTGGTTGCCAATTTGTCCTGTGAGAATCATCGTATTCCATATTCCACATACTATGTAAACGTGATCGATAATATTTATAGACGTTTCTGCTTCATGTCTTCTTAAACTGATACTCTAATTCCAATAATCAATAAAAAGGAAAATAATATTCCAACCGGAACAATTTAGAGAAAATATAAACAAAGAATACGAAATATCTACTTTAAGCATGTCCCTTCGCACCTGTTTAGTTTGAATCTGTTTCAAATATTTTATTGTTGATATTTCTGTGTTTTAAACGTTGGAGATTACGATGGTTGGTAGAAGGATCACAAAATACATTATTCTTCAAACATTTATTATGCCTATGTAAGACTAAACCTAATCCTTATTCTAATTTAATTTTAATTTTAAGCGAAAACCGCCCGAATTTGTAATACATTTAATATTTTTTTTAAAAAAGGATATTTTGAAAAACATCTCAAAATAGAAAAGTTTATAAAGATTGTATACTTCTAAATGGAGCGTGTGAAATGCTTGAAATCAAAATATCAAATTTTAAAATAATTATTTTGTTTTCGAACCCAAAGGAAATTTCTCAAAATAAAATGGAGTTAGGCGGATGAGATTCATATTGCACAACCCTGTCAATATGCATATATATATATATACATAGTGCCGCCTGTCTGGCTCCCCGTACTACCCTCATCTGTGTTTCTTGCCTAGAGTTCATCTGGAACTCTTGACAAAAGGAGATCCAGTTTTGTTTTGAAAATGCCATCATCCACGCCATGCACGTTTTGTAAGGAGGATATTGAAGAGCTGTGGGCCCTTCAATCTCAAGCTATTGCAGTATCTGGTCCTGTATCCTGATAGCAGTGTTGGGATTTTTGGTACTATGCAGTGGCGCCCCGTCCTGCTGTTTGTGAAACTGATAATGCCAAAGTTTGGTACATGTTCTTCTAGGATTTTCCAGACGTACATTACTACGTATCTTTCCCGCCTTCGTTCCGGGAAATAGAGTCCCAACTCTTCCAGTCTCTTCCATTAGCAGATATGTCGCATTGTAACGATCTTCTTTGTGTAGCTTCGCTGGATGGCTGGATGGCTGGATGGCCTTGAGTTTCGCCGTTACTTTTACACTTTTTGGCGACCAAAGTTGGGAGCAGTAATCCTAATCCAGATGGCTGAGGCTGAAAGTCTTCCAGGGGACCATCATGGTTTCCTTTTCTCTCGTTTTGAAAGTCCGAAGGATCCATCCGGACAAGCGTCTGCATTTTATTGCCAACTTAGGAATATGAACCTGGAATGGGTAATTAAT
>NC_068988.1:97129282-97130030 GCF_001194135.2 Octopus bimaculoides
GTGTGTGTGTGTGTGTGTGTGTGTGTGTGTGTGTGTGTGTGTGCGTGTAGTTGAATACATAAATACAGGAATACTAGCAATGAAGTATGTAAACAAATGCGTGTTTGTGCGCGTAGTCAAGAATGGTGAGGGCCACTTAAACCTCACGCTTCGTGTGGAGTGTTTGAATAAATAAAGCAGAAATGTGAATATATTTAATGTGTAACAAGCATAAGGTTAACGCTCTTGTCTCATGTCAGTCAAAACAGACAGCATCTTGACATTCTCGGAACCCGATGTAATATCAGTATTTTCATTTAAAGCTGATGACAGTACTTTTAAAATACGAAGTCGTATGTATTTATGTATGAATGCATGTATGTATGTAAGTATATATGTATATATATATATATGTGTGTGTGTGTGTGTGTGTGTGTGTGTGTGTGTGTCTGTGTGTGTGCTTGTGTGTACGCATGTAATTGCCGGGAAAATTTCATCACAAAAATAAAAAAATATTTTTTGACAGAAAATTGTTACGTCTTATTTTGTTTATTAAAGGATTGTTTTACCATTACACACACACACGCGCACGCATATACATACATACAAATATATATACACACACACACACACTCATATACATACACACACACACACACACACACACACATATATATATATAGACATACACATACACACATGCGCATATACATACATACATACATATATGTATATATATATATATATATATATATATATATATATATAT
>NC_068988.1:97130977-97136304 GCF_001194135.2 Octopus bimaculoides
TATATATAAGAGTTAAGGAACAGAGCCGATAAGATGCGGGCTACATATGTTTCATATCGAGTAGAATCTAGGAAGTGCTAAATATCCAAGCGAGGTGCATACCGCAGGCTATTCGTCAGGCCAAAGATATCTTGATTGAAGGAAAGTTTACATTGTCGCAAGGGGGAACTTGTTAACACATAGAAATCAATCAGAGGTGAAAGTTGTAGCTACAATGAGAAGGAATGTCTGTCGCCACTTCATCGTGGCTCTTCCATACGAATCAACGTGGCTAGCATTTTGTAATCTGAAGAGGATGCCTTTTCTTGATGATAATTATCGATGCGATCGGCTGGTTATCGATGCATGTCGCTAGAAGATGGTAGGGGTTCACTCCCCTGCTTGCAATATATATCGGAGGCAGACTGTATCAATAACTAGTGAGGGTAGGCGTCCTCTTGGGGTTAAAAAATGGTAGTAACGTCGATTCGTACGGAACAGCCATGTTGAAGTGGCGACAAACATTACTCCTCATAATAATCTTTTCGATTCAAGGCCCAAAACTTGAAATTTGGAAGGAGGAAACTAGTCGATTGCACTGAGCCCACTGCTTGACTGGTATTTGGTTTATCGAGCTTGAAAGATTGAAAGGCAGAGTTACGACGGAACTTGAACTCAGAACGTTAAGACGGATGAAATGCCGCTAAGCATTTTATCCGGCATGCTAATGATTCTTATTTCATTATTGCTCACAAGGGGCTAAACATAGAGGGGACAAACAAGGACAGACAAGGGGATTAAGTCGATTACATCGACCCCAGTGTGTAACTGGTACTTAATTTATCGACCCCGAAAGGATGAAAGGCAAAGTCGACCTCGGCGGAATTTGAATTCAGAACGTAAAGACAGACGAAATACCGCGAAGCATTTGACCTGTCCGGTGTGCTGACGATTCTGCCAGCTCAATACCACAGCTTGCTTCTGAATAGTAAATTTCTGGTTGACCTGTTACACTTTGAAAGTCTCTTTTCATTTAACAAAATGAAATAAATAAATAAAAAGCTAAAGAAAAAACTTCTATCTTCCTACACAATTGAAAACAATTTCTATTATACAAATAAGAACATTTGAAATAATAAATACATTGTAGAATTTTAAAAATTAACAAATTTTTCAGGGAGCAACAAAACATGAAGAAAAGTAAAGAGGAGCAATTTACATTTCATTAGTGAGATGTTCCAAAAGCTGTTCTGCAAAATCATTGGTCATTTATATTCTAGAGTAGAGAGAGGTCAACACTCAATTAGATTCTATAACATTCGTTCCAATAAAATATATTTACAAAATTGATTCAAGAAAGTTAATCTAGTAAAGTCTTTGAGATATTTTGAAGTTAATTTTTATTTTAGTGAACATGAGAATTTAATAAAGTCTAGAATTACATTCTCACCTCAAATGTGACCTTGTATTATATTTAGTTATAGTCTAGTTTGGAGCTGTTGAGGATTACAATACAGACATGGTAACGTTTAATATAACTATATTTAATATCTTTGACATATGGGTGCATTTTTATTATAAAGGAGCTGACCTGTCAAATTTTGATTATAATTATGCATAATGGAATAATTTTCCATGTTATTTAAAACTAATATTGATTTCCCGCAGCAAACTGACATTGTGGTTAACGTATCTGTCAGAATGTCTAAGCAGTGTTTATTCCGGCCGTCTTTACTGTAAGTTCAAAACCTCTTCTGGTAAGTCTTACCTTCCATCTTTTCGCTATCAGTTGATGATATATACATTTTATAGACACTGTATGCTGCATGTCCTTTCTATTAAAGCCTGGAGGGAAGAGGGAGTCGATTCTTTCGAAACCAGTGCATAACTGGTACATATTTAATCGACCTCGAAAGAATGAAAGGCAAAGTCGACCTCGGCGAAAATTTGAACTGAAGACGTTAAGACGGACGAAATGCCGCGAAACATTTTGTCCGGTGGGCTAATGATTCTGTCAGCTCTCGCTGCTTTGACATAAATGCTTTATATATTATATAAGATGTCATAAGCTATGCGCTTTCTCTATAAGACTTCTAATTTATTTAACTCCACAAGTTCACATCAGAGTGAATATCTCTCTTAAAACAAACAGCAAAATATTGTCAAAATAAAGGAGCTTTTGTGGATTAGTATCAAGTTTGAAGGCAGGGACCATAACCTTTTGTAGGAACTACAAGACTAGTGGTAGGGAGTGCGGTTGAAACTACTACAGACGACATACTATAGTAAGAAGAAATGCATCAATATCTCTAGTTATCCTCAGACTAAGGCCATATTTGCTGAAGAATGAACCCAATTGATGACTGAGCAGCCACTCACTCAGCCAATTGGAGATGTAAAACAAGACTATGGAATTCGTCGGCCATTGTAGTGAAGATGAAATACCTGGGGCAGGTATTCGCCTAATATCTATTTTTCCAATTTCATTCTTGAAACTTGATTATAAAGTGATCATCCTAACCGTACGTTCATATCTACGCCCAAATGATTTTCCAGGCGCATTTAAAGTTGAATAATGAATATAACTTGTGTGGTTTGTGGAGGTTTTGAGCGATTTATGCAACAAATCAAATACTGTTTGAAAGCTACCTTAAGAAAGAACTGGACGAAACTATCGAAATAGAATCTTTTGCGAAGCACAGGGCTCTGTTTTTTTACTTATTATCATCAAAACATTTTCAATTCAGAAAATGGTTCTCTGTATTTACAAGTCACTTCGAATAGTTTATATAATGAAGCCTAAAGATGAAAACGTTGCATAAACCTTTGTAGATCAACCGGATGGAGACATCAAAAGACAGAACGCTTCAAGTCCCCCAGGACAGAAAAGTAACAAAAGACGGTAATAGATCTTGTAAAGTACTGTGTAGTGTTCTTCGAAATGAAACCATGTTAGAATTACAAGATGCTACAACATAATGCACAAACATATTTTACATTTGCATCATTTGCATACGTCCAAACGAACGCATACGCGTAGCAAGCATGGAGGAAGGGACATTAAGTAATGATGCTAATGATGATAAGTATCTGTGTGTGTGTGTTTATATACACACACATATACGTACATAACATATCTATAACATACAGTGAAGGCGCGTGGCTTAGCTATCTATCTATCTATCTATCTATCTATCTATCTATCTATCTATCTGTCTATCTATCTATCTATCTATCTATCTATCTATCTATCTATCTATCTATCTATCTATACATACATACATACATTCATACATACATACATACATACATACATACATACATACATACATACATACATACATGCATGCACACATACACACGGTTATGTATTAAAATGGAGGGAGATAGTGAGAGGGAGAGAGAAAGTGAGAGAGAGAGACTGGAAAAAGGAGATTAGAAAAAAAACATACAATTAAAAGGAAGAACAAGCAAACAAATGATACATCTTGGTAGACAAGAAAAACACGCAGTGGAAAAAGAGTAAAAGAAAAAAGAAACGTAACAAAGAGAAAGATAGAATGTGTTCAATGAAAATAAATGTGAAATAAAATGAAATGGAAGAGAATGTAACGGTTTGTATTATCGTCTTTATCAGGAAAAATGTGAAAGAATTATTAAAGTTGGTAAGAGACAAATACGGAGCAGTTTATGAACAGTTGGATAGTGAAATAGAAGTATTTGGAAATAGAGTCAGGGCATAGTGAGAGTAAGGATAGAAAGAGGGGGCGGCAGAAGGGGGAAGAGAGAGAGATAGAGAAAATGAGGGGGAAAAGGAGGAGAAATAAAGAGGAGGAAAGAGAAAAGGTGAGATGCAAGAGGGGAATGGTACCTGTCACGTGGGTTTGTGCTATGAGACAGATCTTGAAGTCAGAAGATAAATATCCAGGACATAAACCGACAGTTATTTTGTCCAATGCTGAGAAAGTTCCGACAGAACGTCTCTCTGCCCTTATGCTTTAGTTGTTGACCCCGAAAGGGAGGAAAAGATACGTCTGCTTGCTCAGGATTGGAAACCACTGAGCAGTGAGCCGTTGTTGTATTATAAAGTATCAAGAAACTGTTAAAAGCCTTACTACTACTACTACTACTACTACTACTACTACTACTACTACTACTGCTGCTGCTGCTGCTGCTGCTGCTACTACTACTACTACTACTACTACTACTACTACTGGTGTTGCTGCTTTTGCTGCTATCTCTTGTAATAGTAGTAGTAGTAGTGTTACTGCTACTACCACTATTAATAATAATAGTCATAAAAGTAACAACGATAACAACAACAATATAATAACAACAGCAACAACAGCAACAACAACAACAACAACAACAACAGCAACAATAATAATAATAATAATAATAATAATAATAATAATAATAATAATAATAATCAATGAAGTGATGAATGAATGAATGAATGAATGAATTGAAAAGAAGAAAATTTCGTTTAGTAAAACGAAAAGCAGAGAGAGAGAGAGAGAGAGAGAGAGAGAGAGAGAGAGTTACAGAATACAAATCAGGAAAATAGAATTCGTAAGCTAAACTTCAAGATAATGATGAAACAGCATTCATTTGTCAGCCACTAAAATAGTTTTCATTTATAGATCTTTGTAAAAGCCGGTCCGCTACAAGTAACTACCTTCAAATGAAAGCACACACCATACCTTAATCGAATAATTGCATTATTGCTGCCAATGTCCGCTCAATATTAGGAGAAATATTAAAGTAAGAAGCTAAGAAATAATATAAATGCTAATTAGTCTTTGGAATTTCAGCAGTAATGGTTTTCACAAGAAGAGGAGCAGCGCAGGAATTTCATTTTACAGCCAACAAACCTTATCAAATTAAGCGTGTTTCTATGACATGATAACACACACACACACACATGCGTGCACACACGGAACGCACACACTCTTGCATAAACACGCCGGACGCCTACATGCATACACACACACACACACACACACACACACACACGTTTATGTATATCGTAATATATATATATATATATATATATATATATATATATACATGTGCAATATATGTGTGTATACATATATACTTTTACAGATATATACATGGTTATATATCTAAATATGGACATGAATATATACGTATATGTCTCTACGCATACTTACGTGTATACACACACATACTCACACGCACACACACACACACATATACACACATGTATATATATATATATATATATATATATATATATAATATATATATGTATCTAGATACATATTTACACAAACACATGTACACTCATATATAAGTTGTGCATATGTATATGTATATATATA
>NC_068988.1:97136727-97140948 GCF_001194135.2 Octopus bimaculoides
ATGTCCATCCGTATACGGTTACGCCTGTCTTTTAGCAATAGACTAAATTTATATGAATTTGTCAACAAAAGCATTCTTGCGAATTTTTCAATCAAAGAACGTAGAAAGAATTTTATTCTGTGAATAATAAACCAAAGTAAAACCGAAGTAAAACCTTCAAAGCTATGAGCAGAAGTAATAATAATAATAATAATAATAATAATAATAATGATGATGATGATGATGATGATGATGATGATGATGATGATGATGATGATAGTAATGATGATGATGATGATGATGATGATAATAATAATAATAATAATAATAATAATAATAATAATAGTAATAATAATAATAATAGAGATGATGAAGAAGAAAAAGAAGAAAATGCATTTATCATCATCGTCATCATCATCATCATAATCATATATATATAGCGAGAGAGAGAGAGAGAGGAGGAGGGAGGGAGAAAGAGACATAGGGGAAGAGAGAGGGAGATAGCGAGAGATGATGAAGTGTGTAACTAAGCAAGAATATGTTAGTGTGATGACGTATTGGGGAACCAAATCTAAATTTTACCCCCGAGTACCTAAGCCACTATTCCTGAGAGCCCCTTCGCAAATCACTGCACAAGGATCACCGGACAATCAATCAAAACATAATGTACAGAATATGTTTGCCTTTACTTTCAATGAGGTCATATGCATAAAATGTTGTCTTTATTTAACATGGGCAGCAAATATTCAGCTGAATTCTGTAATATTATAGGTCCGTGAATATTTCACATACAGCGGCCAGAATTCAAAATTGTTTTGGAGAACTGCTTAGTTACAGGGTGTAAACACCAGTTGTCAAGCAGTGTAGTGGAGTAAAAACACAGACACAAAGACACACACACGCACACATATAAATACATACATACGTCTCTCTCACTCTCTCTCTTTCTCTATCTATCTATCTATCTATCTATCTATCTATCTATCTCTCTCTCTATATATATCTATATCTATACCTATCTACACACACACACACACACACACACACACACACATATATATATGTTTGTATGTATGTATGTATGTATACATGCACAAGTTTCTTTCCGTTTCCGTGTACCAAATCCATTCCAGATGCCACACAGTGGGACTGAACCTGGAACCATGTAATTTGGAAGCAAAGTTCTACAACACAGCCACACCTTCACCTAATACTAACTGTATACTTAGGATATAAATAAATTGCTTTTGTAATGAAAGAAAAATGAATGTCTATACATTAAATGGTTGAGGCGCATAAACAACTGTGAACTATTGTTTTTATGAATACGTAATCATTTGCATATTCATGTGATTTAGAAGAATCTTGGTCCTTAGGACTGCGTGACGCCATTGTTGATCTGTGAAGTACACAAGTGACTGAGATCAGGACATAAACTGGATGCCGATCCGTTCTAGGGTTCAAATCCTCAACTAGTACCCTTTTTAGCGACCCCGAAGGGATGAAAAGCAGAATTAGCCTAATGTATATACCCTAATGTATATATTTGTGCTTTTGATGGTTCGTTATTCGTTAAATATTATCTAGATTAGAGATTTCCCCCATTTTCTAGTGCGCAATTATGCATTACCAAGGGTAATGCATAATTGAAAGGATTTCAGTTAAGTCCAATGTTATGAGTTTGTTATTCTTTAAGCTGTATGGGGCAGGATGTTTTGTTTTAATAAAACGAAGGTTACATATTTCTTGAAGGAATTCAAATCGACAACTAAAGAAGTTTAAAATGTTATTTCCTATATATTGTGTATGTATGTAAAGGTTATAATTCAAGTAAGTAAAAATAAAAATAAAATAAAACAAAGATAAAATAAAATAAACACATATTTAAAAATATATATGAATAATAAGATAAAAATAATGTTACATCTGTAAGGGAAATTAATTATGTAATAAAATGGATAAATTTTAGAAAATTAGGGAATGGAACATAAAATCCAGGTTACATATGTTTGTTTTTTTTTCCCTGCTCGAAGCTTACTAACTTCCTACATCTTACATATATATATATATATATATATATATATATATATATATATATATATATATGATACATTCACGCGCACGCGCATGAGTGTATCATTTATTTGTTACAGTCATTAAACTGCGACCATACTGGAGTACAGCCCTGAAGACTTTTAGTCGAACGAATCTACCTCAGTACATAGTTTTACGCCTGGTACTTATTCTATCGATTTCGTTTGCCGAACCGCTTATTTGTGATTGTCAAGCGGTGGCGAGGATAAGCACAAACAGAAAGACACACACACGTACACTTATACGACTGGCTTCTTTCAGTTTCCCTATACCAAATCTACTCACAAGGCTGAGGCCGACCCGGAGCTATATTAAAGACACTTGCCCGAGGTACCACGAAGCGGAACTGAACCTGAGACCATGTGACTGAAAAAACAACTGGGAAAACAACTTAATACACAGCTAAGCCTGCATATATAATATTCAGTCGAGTTCTGCAATGAACATCTTACCGTAGTTTTTCCATTTATCAAAATTTACTTTGAGTTAAAGAAAGTTTCACCGGATTTCTGTTTTTATCTTTGGAAAATTTGATTCTACCGAAGCAGAACATACTGTATAAGATTAGTTTAAGTTTGAAGTTTATTATCAGAATGAGGGATAGGAATGGGGTCAAATGGAAAAGAATGAGTTGAAACACTGACTTTTCGAATATACCGTTCCTCTTTGCTAGAATATCATAATCTCTGCTGTATGAAAAATGCAAAGAAATTCTTTGAAAAAAAGCCCTAAAAATTAAATGTGAATCATTTATTGCACAACACTGTACATATTTTTTAAAAAATTAGTCGTAAAATTCTTACTTTCGGCTATTTATAATGCAACCGACAACTTTTCGAAAACTATGTTTTAATTTTTACATAATTGATCTCGTAACCCTGAAGTGGTTCCTGAAATTTCGTCAGCAGACGTGAACTGTTTTTCTTTATTTTCCTTCATCTCTGTCATCATATCAGGTTTTTTTTTACTTTCGTTATATATGGGAAACTTAGAATATTCATGTGGTATTTATTTTAGATATTAATATATCTGAGCAAGGGTGTGTACTGTAGATATACTATTGTATACTCTAGTATACACACACACACACGCACACACATAGACACACGTTCACACACATACACACACGTATATATATATATATATATATATATATATATATATATGCATATATATTCACACGCACACACACATACACATACATACATACAGTGAAAGAGCTGAAATATGTCCTACATAGAAAATGATACAAGAAAATGAGATAGCTATAAAAAATTTTGATACAATAAATAAATAAATACAAAATAATCGTACTAGAGTAACTATCAAATGCTCTCACACCCACACACATACAGACAAATCGATGATGATTCCAGCAATGTATACACACATGCATCTTTACAAATGCATATATATATGTATATATATATGTATATATATATGTGTGTATGTATATATATATACATATATGTATATATACATATACACACACACATATATAAACACATATATACATATACACACACATATATATATGTATATATAAGCGTATAAATATTCCACCATATGTGTTTAGTTCGAAGCACACACATATATACCCGTACACTCACACACACACACACACACACACACACACACATATATATATACACATACATACTACATACATACATATAAATTGCTATAAGAAAGAGAGGTGATAAGGAAACCTTTTCAATGAGGCTTCAGGATTTTATGCTGGTTATTTTGACGAAATTCTCCATTTCCGACAAATCTGTCTGGCTTCCACAAACTGCACACAGACAGGACAGAGAACTGCGTGGGATATTGTAGGCACATATACGCATTCGTACATATACACAAACACAATGAAAGAACCACGCACGCATAAGTGCATTTGCTTGTATGTATGTGTGTGTATATGTGTTTCTGTGCGTGTGTGTGTGTGAGTGTGTGTGAGTGTGTGTGTGTGTGTGTGTGTGTGTGTGTCTCCATTCATATGCTTATGCATGCAGCTTTGAAATACTATTCATAAATATACACAGATACACATGTATGTACGTACGTGAGTACATCATATATATTGTTGTGTCAAAGGAGAGTCATTATGCCAATATATATATATATATATATATATACATATATATA
>NC_068988.1:97141297-97144118 GCF_001194135.2 Octopus bimaculoides
TCTTCTTCTTCTTCTTCTTCTTCTTCTTCTTCTTCTTCTTCTTCTTCTTCTTCTTCTTCTTCTTCTTCTTCTTCTTCTTCTTCTTCTTCTTCATCATCATCATCATCATCATCCTCATCATCATCATCATCCAGCTGTCGTTGTTGACGATGACCAAGAACATCACATGGGAAAAGACGGCACAGTATGTCCTTCTGTGACCAGTCAGTCCGATGCGTGCTTAGAAGGCTCTTCTGCAAATCAGGTGCCGGGGTTGATCTCAAAGCTCTTCGACGAGCCTTTGAATGTGTCCATGAAGCGTTTTTCTCTTCATCTTGGTAGCACCTACCTTCCATCAGTTCACTGTAGATAAGTCTCTGGGGAAGACATGTGTCGGGTTTTTGAACAAAGTGTCCGGCACGCCTGACTTGAGCTCTCCTCAGCAAGGTGTAGATGCTTGACAGACCAGCTCGAGAGAGGACCTCAGTGTCTGAGACCTTGTCTTCCAGAATATTACCACTGCTCAATGCTGACAGAATCACTCTCATAAATCCTAAAAAGGTGAGCAGAGCACTTCAACAACAACAACAACCTGAACAGCTTTTTTCATTAACTTTGAAGCTGTCACTTATATGCCCCAAGTTGACACCAATACATCGCTGGCAGAGCATCCAACGGAAGTAAAGGTCCAGAAAGCAAGTAAGCTTCTCTCGAACGACAGGGTCCTAGATTCTGACTCCATCTCAGCTGAAATATTCAAGACAAAGGGACCGGTCTAGGCACAGAAGCTCACGAATCTCTTTCAGAAAATCTGGAAACAAGCTGTCTTGTGACAACAAACGTACATACATATGTTGCTTGGAAACGTCCAGATTCTATAACCAGCTTATGGATTCACAGCTATACTGTTAATAATAGTTGCACTTAGTTTTGTGAGTAAATGCCTAAGTGAGAATGAGGAAACTTTAAAGTTTTCAGAACCCCCCCCCCCAGTTAACACGTACATTATTAATACAATCTCTAAACGGAACAGTAAAAATATGAAAGACTTTTCTTAAGTTTAAAATGTTATCTACAATTAAATGAAGGAGCTTTGTATCTTTGTTAGCAGCCAACAGTTTCCTTACAGGAACACTTCAAATAAAACTAGTAGAGACACATACATACTGGGCTCTGGGACCTCAGTTAGTCAATGTTATCCTTGCAGCTGTACTTACATTTATGGAACGGGGTAGGACGTTTTGAGAAAGACTTGTACTTGTCGTGCATGTTGTGTTCCATTACTTCACTCGCAAGAGCTTATCAAGCCGCAACAGAAAATAGGCAAAGGTGGCTTTGGTAGGATTAGAGTGTGGGACGTCATGATTCGCAACAAATATTTTATCGAACGCTCTAACCACTCAGCCACTTCGCCATATGCACGCACACACACTCACATACACACACATATGTAAACGCATATGTATACATACATGCATAAATACAAATATACATGCATATGCACACATACCATACACACATATACTCATAGATATACGTATACACACATGCATACGTACATACATATCCATACATTCATGCATACATGTATACACACAAACAGAATCAGAATGAAAACCACACAAGTCCTTATATATACGATTCCATTTCGAAGATGCAACGCTATACATCTTCGACGAGTTACCTCTCCTGATTGATCTCAGTTGGACCATTAGCGTTGTGAGCTTAAATAACTTCCTAATAACATTCAGTTTCCTCCGTTGATGCATTAAATAACGGTGATTCTTCGTTTGTTTGTTTGTTTGTTTTATACATTTCGTTTGCGTTGATTTTATAGTTGATTGTTAATTTTCCTCTTAGTATCAAACAAATTTATCCACAGTAATAATCACGAGCTACATATAAGCACGTCGCATATATATATATATATATATATATATATATATATATACATACGCACGTACATGAGTACATATATATGTGTGTGTGCGTATATATATATATATATAAATACATGCACACATACATACACATGCATACATACATACATACATACATGCGTACATACATAAACATAACTATAATACACACACTCACCCATGCACACATTTCGGCTTGGCTGAATTAGGAAGTTGGCGGCTAGCGACGTTACATTTAGAATGAGAAAATAACAGAAAAAAAATGCTAGTGGCGGCGGTGGTGTTGGGGATATGAGGCCAATGTTTTCTTTACTTAAAAATAATAATTATTACTTTGTCATTATTATTATTATTATTATTATTATTATTATTATTATTATTATTATTATTATTATTATTATTATTATTATTATTATTATTGTTGTTGTTGTTGTTGTTGTTGTTAATACTATTTGTGGTGGTGGTAGTGGTGGTAGAAGTATCGTTATTATTATTATTATTATTATTATTCGAAGCTATATGATCCAACAGCAGACTGTACCTCCGAATTTAATCAGGAAAGTAACCGCCATGTTTGATCAAAGACTTTGATTTGAGAAACGTTGTCGGGTGCTAAAAGTGTGTTGGTAATGAGGTGAAGCCGTAGTTTAAAAGTCAAAAGAAGCCATATGCACGGAGAACTATGAAGTCATGGCTGGCGATCTGTGAACTGTGTAGTGTATGGTCGCCAATATGGATGCGAAGCGACGGAGAAGGGCTGAGCGAGGTGGGGGGGGGATTTTAGTGGGTGATGGCGGACGGCGTAATGAAAACTTGGCTGCAGACGTTCAACCAGCTTGACAGCCAACCAACAAGACAAATGTATATTCACATTCATACACAAATAGATGAATAAGTATATATATATATATATATATATATAT
>NC_068988.1:97144518-97145140 GCF_001194135.2 Octopus bimaculoides
TTTATTATTGCTTATATATATACATATATATATACATGTATGAGCATATATATATATACATTCATATATACATGTACGCTTACATATATACTCGCATTTATCTATGTATGCATATATATATATATATATATATAAATGTATGTGTGTACATATATGCACATATATACATATGTATTTCTATATACATGCTATATGTACATACATACTCACAAACATATATTCACCGATAAAAAGCTAAACACTGATTGAGGGAATGAGGTATCTGTGTTGATAAATTGATCGATTAATTGAAGTTGTACATGGCATGGATACACACCAAATTCGTAAACGCGCATACACATCACTATACAACCATACACAGACACACTTTTCTCCCTCCACCAGCAAATACAGGCTTGGCTGTGTGGTAAGATTCTTGCTTCCCAACCACATTGTTCCAGATTGAGTCCTACTGTCGGAGCACCCGGGGCAAGTGTCTTCTATAATGTCGAAACGACTAAAGCCTTGTGAGTGGATTTGGTGGCCGGAAACTGAAAGAAGTCCGTCGTATATCCATGTGTGTGCGTGCATGTGTGTGTGTGTGTGTGTGTGTGTGTGTGTGTGTGTGTGTGTGTGTGTGTGT
>NC_068988.1:97145968-97150897 GCF_001194135.2 Octopus bimaculoides
ATTATTATTATTATTATTATTATTATTATCATTATTATTATCATTATTATTATTATCATTATTATTATTATTATTATTATTATCATTATTATTATCATTATTATTATTATCATTATCATTATTATTATTATTATTATCATTATTATTATCATTATTATTATTATTATTATTATTATTATTATTATTATTATTATTATTATTATTATTATCATTATTATTATTATTATTATTATTATTATTATTATTATTATGTCCTTAATTCATTATCCTCTTCCGTATTTTTCTCCTTTTTACAAAACGTGTTTCCTCCCCCTTTTTCCCCTTTTCTCTGCTCAGTTGAGTTATTTTCATTTACATAAGCGTCTTTAATCCCCTCTGCCTCCATTCACTCTCTCACACCCCATATAACATCCCCTTGAGTTGTTGTCGACATTGTTGTTGTTGTTGTTGTTGTCGAGCGTCATATTTTTGGAGGGTCTTTTCATGTCGACACACACGTGTACACACTAACACCCTTTCAAATGCGCATAGTCCTTGGACTGTCGGGCATCCGTTTGGGTCTCTCTACCTATCAGTCTATTTATCCATCCATTTCTATATCCACACACACACACACACACACACACACACACACACACACACACACCGAGAAAGAGAGAGATATGTTATATACACACGTGTATCTGTATATGTTGATACGCAGGCATTGTCCTTATTCGGCGTATGAGCGTATATACAGATGTGTGTGTATAATTGTTGACACAGACGCGCACATATGTAAACACGTACACTCGTGCTTAGTGATCATTGCTTGCGTTTATACATTCTTGTATATGCGTCTGTTAAGTCACAAAAACGCACACGTCCACGTCCCCCCCACGCGTGCGCGCGCACACACACGCAAGTCCATAGAGAGACACACATCTCCATTGGTCAGCGTGTGCTTCTACATACACACGTGCACGTGCGTGCTGGATTGGGAAGTGTTAGCAACTCGATCCATTCCGCAGAATCACAAATGATACAAAAGAAGGAAAACGGAGAAGTTGTATTGGTTTCAGATTTTGGCACAGGGCCAGCAATATCGAGGGGTGGGGTAAGTAATTTAAATCGACCCCGGTGCTCAACTGGTACTTATTTAATCAACCCCGAAACGATGAAATACAAAGTCGACCTCGGCAGAATTTGAACTCCGAACTTAAAGACGGACGAAATACTGCTAAGCATTTTATCCGGCGTGCTAACGATTCTGCAGACTCACCACCTCATACGGAAAGAATATATTGATCATGTGTGCAAAAATTACCTTATGTTCAAAGAAATTGATTTCTAAACCCACAGAGAGAAGAATATAAGCGCTTAAGTTGAAAGGCAAATGTCGATAACTCGTAGAATTTGAACGCAAAATTTGAGACGAAATTAAATCGTTAGATAAAAGCTTTTCTGCTGACTTTCTGCTTAACTGTTCTTTACTGGGCCTCAATGAATTGAATTCCAGAAATTTGTAGGGCAAGGGGAAGTGGATTACAACAACCCCAATACTTAACTGGTACTTTATCTTGTAGCATACGAAAGATTGAAAGGTCTTGCCGACCGCGATGCTCGACTTTAAATTCAGAACGTTAAAAGCCGATTAAGTGCTGTGAAGTATTTTGTCCGGCATGCTAACAATTCTGTCACCTCACTGTCTTTGCTTCAAATTTTGGGACCAGATCACCGGTGGGTAAGTCGATTACATGGTACTTTATTTTATCGACCTCGAAAGGATGAAAGGAAAGCTGACGTCAGCGGGATTTGAACTCAGACTGTAAAGAGCCAGACGAATTATCAGAAGGCATCAATTAAACAGACTTAAGTGCATGATTGTTATTGATTTTTTTTTTTGTTAATCTGAATTCGGTTGTATTTGTAAAAGGGAAAGCTGAATGCTACATCCAACGTGTAGCCTCTCTATATCATTTTGTCCACCGTTTTTCAGGGTATGGCAGTTTATACTGTCATTATGTGTGTGTTTGTGTGAATGAGCATATATAAGCAAAGTATATACATCACCGTACACATCTTGTATGAAAAACATGTGGAACTCCAGAACCGACATTATGAAAGACTAACTTATTTTATTTTTTGCTGTTGTTTAGTTTCAGGTCAACTTTGGTCGAATAGTTCTACAATTAAATTCGTTCTTTCCGTGACCATCCCATCTTTCGTTTCCAGCATTATGTATTGAGAACTGCATCACGCTTTTTGCCTTCTTCTATTTAGCTAAAAATGGTTGCGCTTTAAACATTTGGAGATTTGGCTGCTATTTTTGGCATAAAAACTGACTATGTAGAGGCTCAGTCATTAATTCGGTTCGTTCGTTAAGCATTTGCTTTCGTAGACATGTTGTTGGTCAGTCTAGTGTCCGACATATTGGTTGTACAAGCTGCTTGGTTTCATAGTAAAGCGATTAGTCATTCTAATTGCAGATATATTAGCTAACTGACCGGCTGGCGGGCTGACCCGCTGTCTGATTGGTTTGTTTGTCGGTTGGTAGCTTGGTTTCACGGTCAACCGGTCAATCAATGTAATAGTAGACATGTTGACTAGGTGATTGTTTGGTTTGCTGGTCAGGCTGTTGGTCATTCTGGTGACTGACTAGTTGTGTTTCGTGGTTTAAGCAGCTGGTCACTTTTATGACAAACACTTTTGTTTTATTAGTATTTTCTATTTGTTTGCCGATTGGTCGATTGGTTTATCCACACAAACACACACACAAACACACACACAAACAAGTTAAATGCTGTCAATATGGTGAGCAATGCAGTCATGGTTGACCACCACCGTGACTCTTTTGCCTGACTTAGTGGTCAGTTGGTGATGTAGTTGTTTAACCTCAGGACAGCTTCGATACAGCAAACTTATTATAATCGAAGACATTCCAAAGATGACCATGCAGTCTCTTTTTTCTTTTTCTTTTTTTTTCCTTTTCACAAATACTATGTATTTAAATCTTCTTAGGACGGCAGGATATGATTTGAGGAAGATCCAGTTGATATTTCTAGCGTATTGAATTATCTCTTTGAGCCTCCTTTAGTAATCAAGTGGTTGCTGTGTTCTTAATATTAATCCTCTTGTGCGGACCTATAAGCCAAAGCTATTCTTCTGATGGCTTTTTCGTCCTTTACGTTGTCAGTGAACGGATTTTAGGGTAAAATAAATTTGGCCCTTGAAAGAAATTTGGCCTCGCTGGCGCTCACCAGTTGTCTCGTAGTCAAGCAGATGGTCAGAATAGAGACTGTCATAATGGCTATTGTGGTTGCTCAATCTGGTTGTAAACTCGTTAGATGGCCGTTCGTGTGAAAGGACCGCAGAGTAGTTGATACGTTGGTTGGTTTCTTGGTTGACTGAATGGTTTCAAAGTCGGGCTGTTGGTCAATTTGGTGGCTCGTTGGTCATATTATATTGTTTGGTCTCCTGTTGGTAAGTATATGGATAAGCAGACATACTAATGACGAGGCAGGAGAGTGAGGGAGAGGCACATCAGTTGGTCAATCTAGTGACTGGTCAGTTTGGTGATTGTTTAGTCTGTTCTTCTGTCAATAGGGAGGTTCCATTGGTTAGCAAATTAGTTTCTTTGATCTCAACCAATCAGTTCTTTGAGCAGTGACTTTCCATTATCAGTTGATAACTTTTGGTTATAAATCACTGAACTTACCATCCTTGTCGTTTTGTTGTTGCTGTTGCTGTCGTTGTTTTTGTTGTTGTTGCATAACCACAAGTCAGCTTTGGCCATCGAGGTCCGTGAACAAAAGCGTCTCAATCATGACCCTCCCGTTTTGTTGTCAGATGCAGCTTATCCCATGTATCTTTTCTCTTTGACCTTTCACTTCTTTCTGTCATTGGAACGCGGTCATGCCGGGGCTTTTAAAGAGAGAAACGTGTAATTTAAAAGATATTTGGTTGCTATTTCTAGCATGTCAGTAATTACGTAAAGGTTGCTGTTGTAAAGCTAAGTCTGACCGAGCAAACTTGATGCTTTGGCCAGTTTAAAAGCAGGTTCATCGGTGAATTTGATGACCATAGCAGGTTTAAGTATCACTTGGTTAGTGTAATCAACCTTATTTTGTGACCAGTCAATCACGTGTCCAGCTGGTCAATTTAGTAGATAGTTAATTAGATGAATGCTCCATATGGGCGTATTGGTTGTATTACTGTTCATATATTATATATATGAAAAAACATGAAAAAACAAAAACGCGAGGACGTGGTACAAGTAATGCATAATCAGACGCTCGGGAGAGGAAAGAAAGAGGATATATATATATACATATATATATATATATATATATGTGTGTGTGTGTGTGTGTGTGTGTGTGTGTGTGTGTGTGTGTGTGTGTGTGAGTAAAAATAAATACAAAAAAGGGGATTTGTATGATCGTGTATGGAGGAATATATATATATATATATAATACAAAGAATATATATACATGTATACACACATATATGTACATACTTACATCTACATGTGTATATATATGCATATCAGGGTACAGGACGTCCTGTACCCTGATATGCATATATATACACATGTAGATGTAAGTATGTACATATATGTGTGTATACATGTATATATATTCTTTGTATTATTACATTATTGAACGCACACGTCCTTTTTTGCAAGTAAGTCTGTACTTTATATATATATATACACACGCGTATATACTTTTCATGTAGGGATGTATAGACGCAAATACACATATAACATCAAACTCAATGAATCGTTGACATATATGCGTAAAATTAATCGCGTATACACATACACAATACACACACGCATGTATACGCCTCGGCAAATTGAAATGCACACATAAATATACACACGCGCTCACACGTATGCTTCGTGTGTGTGTGTGTGTGTGTGTGAGAAAGAGAGAGAGGGGGAGATAG
>NC_068988.1:97153687-97154892 GCF_001194135.2 Octopus bimaculoides
GAGAGAGAGAGAGAGAGAGAGAGAGAGAGAGAGAGAGAGAGAGAGAGAGAGGGCGTGTGTGCGTGTGAAAGTAGGTGTGTCTGCGTGTGTAAGGAAAATTAGCGGTTCTTCGAACGATGAATGAAAAAATATCGCTCACACACAAATACACACATCCGCGCGCGCACACTCTCTCTCTCTCACACACACACACACATTCGCACACAGAGCCACCACGCACGCAGTAAGAGTTGAAAGTTCATTTTGTGCGCTATTCCCCCAATAACATCGCTTCACTGTTTCTATAACTAATCGAACAGAATCGAGCTGCAAATAGTTTCAATAATCTTTTCTAACTGGATTTTCTTTCTCGGAACTTCGCACAGTCTCTATGGCAACTTGTCTTTACACGAAGCATTTCGGTAATAACTCATTTAAAGTGTGCCAAAATTGTTTATCTTCACATCTCCACTCATGTGGAAATGATGCCGAAATTTTCACACAACACTGTTAAGAAATTCACGCTTGGTAGCAATCACGAACGCTTCCCCCCTCCCCCCAACGCACACACACACACACACACGCATGCGCATGCGCACTGACGCAAACACATAGGGGATGCATACAAAAACACACAGACATCTTAACACATTAACCACTTGCACATGCGCGCACGCACGCACACACACACATGCGCATTCTCTCCCTCTCCCTCTCTCTCATTCACAATACATACACACACACAGAACCACGTACGCACACGCATACCATAATTTCCCCTACATAATTCCACCTTCGCCTTGATAGTATTAATGTGTGTGTGTGTGTGTGTGTGAGTGTGTATCTATCTATCTATTTATCTATCTATTTACGTACACACATTCATACACACACACACACATATACACATATATATGACCGCACGCGTCTGTGTGTGTGTGTCATCGCTCTGTAAGTTTAGTTCGTCTTCGTTTTGGCACAGCTTTCTCTCACAGTTTCATACATACACATATACATCCATTCATACACACACACACACACATGCATTTATTCACACACACACACACATATATATACATGTTCGCGCACACGCACACCCTGACACACCCCTATTCCCTTCCCACCCCTTTTACTCTCCTCCCCACCCACCAACACAAAATGAAGGTTTCATGAGAAAGGTTCAAAATTAGCTGCAAATTGCTCTTCCTCTTTCTTCTCCCCCCCCC
>NC_068988.1:97155042-97157538 GCF_001194135.2 Octopus bimaculoides
TCCATCCCTCCCTCCATATATATCTTACTATTGCCTTCTTACTTCTTCATCCTCCTTCCTCTTCCCTGTCTTTGCTCTCTATCTCTCTCTCTCTCTCTCTCTCTCTCTCCTTCCCCCATATCTCTCTCTCTCTCTCTCTCTCTCTCCCCCTCTCTATCTCTCTCTGACAATGTGGAATTGATCAGCGGAAGAGCTGCCAAGGTTTACTAAAGACATGAAAGTCAAGCAGTGAAATGTTTGCAAGTCTGAGCGTTAAGAAATCGTCTTTTGATCTACAAACCGACTGTAAATTTCCAGAGCTTGCAATTAGCCGCTTATATCATTATTCAACATTATTTGTACAGGGTAGTTAGTTAGTTATGGTAGAGAGAAGTGTTGACACGGCCAGTGATGGTGGTTGTGGTAGGATAGCAGGAGGAAGTTAAAGGAGACAACACGTTCTGTAAGAAACAGGAATGGGGGGGGATGAACAAAGCAGGGGAGTGGGGTGGAAGGTCGGTGGACGGAGAAATTACAATATCAACTTTCTCTCTCTCATTGCTGACTCACACCGTGCTAATGGGAGTGAGGTTCTATCTTAATAATTCAGAGGCTGGATCGCTGCATTATTCAGCAGCATTTGTTCGACGATGAACAGAACAGCCATGTATCTGCGAAATTCCAAATCGGGCGTTTCTGTCCGTGGTTGTGTTCAGTCTTACTGCTTCTGCTCACATTGGTTCCCTAATTTTTAGTGTGAAAGGTATATATCCAGAGGGACATGGCACTTAAAGTCGAAAACTCTAGGGTGGCGTTTGAAATCATTATCATAGATCATGAGGATCTACATTCGTTGTAGGATTTTGAAAGGGCCGCGAAGACATAATCTTTACTTTTGATAGGATGTAAAATGTTCATGGGATTGAATCTCTTCCATATTTTATAAATGCTTTGATGCCATTAACAACCGCTTGTCCATCTCATTGATTTTATCAGACTTCCATTAGTTTGACCGGTACACTACATATAACCAACTCTTGTTTGCTTGGATTCGTTCGACGTTGAATTTCAGGTGCCTGGTCCGCTCTGAGCACTAATCGTCGGTACCGATTAATTGCCATTTTTGGCCGTGTTCATACTCATTGTCATGTTTATAAAACGCTAACACCAAGCCACAGACATGAGGAAGGCAAAAGAGGTATGTAAGGTAATACAAGAAGTTTAGATTAACCAGGACAGGTCGATGGCCTTGCAACCTAGCACCTAAAGAAATGTGTCCATATCGGGCAGCTTTTATAGCTGAAGCAAAGGTCAGTCTAAAATACTGTGTTTGAGTAAGAAGTAAAGATGGTCAAAATGGTTAATCTCTCACAGAAATAGGTTTAGATTTTCTAAACTTACTTCTAAACCTATTTTTGAAATTTTGGATGGCTGTTCAGGAATCTGTATATCGTGACAGATATCTCGGTCCTTTAGCGCAAATAGCTGTCACGTGGTGGCAGAGTGTACTAGAAATAGCAATCAAATCACACACACACACACACACACATGTACAACGGTCTTCATTTAGTTTCTGTCTACCAAATCCACTTACAAGGCTTTAATCGGCCCGAGGCTATAGTAGAAAACTCTTGGCCAAGGATCCATGTTGTGAGACTGAACCCGGAAACACGTGGTTGGGAAACAAGCTCGATACTATACACACACGTCTGCGGCTATCTATCTATCTATCTATCTACCTACAGAGTGACGGAGAGAGCAATTTTTATAACTTTTACACGGAAAGAGTAGCATGACTTCGACGTTTCGACTTCCTATCTGTCATCAGCTAGCAAACCGAAACTTCGAAATCACTTTCAAATATCTCCTTGTAAAATAAAACTTAATAACTATTATACATTATTAAAAGTTATTCTGTGGTCGGTAAGTTTAGTTTTCAACTCATTGTATATAACTTGCCATAAAAAACATTCACACACACACACACACACACACACACACATCCTCGCACGCATACACACACACATATATGCACATGAATATATTCATACATGCATACACGTACGTATCCATCTCTATGCATATACAGTGGTGGACTGGCCAGGTTACCAGTTTGCCCGATGGTAAGTGGGCCCCTGCGCCATCAGAATCCATATATGGGGACCCATGCTAGTATCTAAGGGGCCCATCCCCTCAAGTTTGAGAATTTTTTATTCACTCCTGGAAGAATGCATTAATTCTTTCAGCCTGGCTGTGTTTGTACAGTTGAAAAGAATACTTAGAAATTTTTTTTTTTAAATGACCCCCTTGTAGTTGCGGTGGGCCCACTTATCTCCTGGCAACCATTATTTTAAAACCCAGTCTACCACTGTATATATGTATAAATATATTTTCCGTGAAGAATATATAAAGGAAGAAGAAACGCGAAGGTGCAAGAATTAATTTCAGCTTCTTTCACTGTGCCATCCACTTCCAGTTGTCAGCCACCACCGACCCCATGAACGGACATGTGTGTGT
>NC_068988.1:97157696-97159366 GCF_001194135.2 Octopus bimaculoides
TGTGTGTGTGTGTGTAATTAACTAAAAGTCCACTAATTAAAATCTTTTCTTAAATTCGAATACCAGTTTCCACTTAGACCCCTCCAAATTGTGTAAATTGTTCGGTGCGGAAGCAAGCATCGCACCATTATTCCTTCTGTTAACATCACTATGCGCGCGTGGCTGTGTCTGGAGGAAGTGTGTATGGATTTGTGTGTGTGTCAATATGTCTATGAATGTATTCGTTTTTCTGCGAATGTATTCGTGTTCGTTTTTTTTTTTTGTTTTTTCCTTTCCAAATTTCAAAATGACCGATGTTGCTTTCTTTTTCCTACATTTTTCTGTTTCCAATTTTCCCCGCATTTCAGTTAATTCCCTTCTTCCTCAGCCTTTCCTGTCTTCACCACGAGATCGGGACGTGACGTAATACCTTTTCATTAACAAAACAAAATATATAAAAATAACACGTTTGGTAAAGTGTGTCCGTCTATATGTGTGTGAGTGAGTGCATGTGTGTCCGTCTGTGTTTGCGTATATATGTGTGTCCGTCTATGTGTGTTATATGTGTGTATACAGGGATGGTCGAAGAATGCAGTGAAGTGAACGCTGCAAGGAGGTATTTTTATATTGTTTATCAGGTTTGTATTTATTCATTTTTTTTCTATGTATGCGAAAAAAACAGAAAAGACAAAAAAAAAAGCATCACCTCCATGTTGGATGACATCGCCAAATATTTGATCAATCAAAACAGCAGCTTGTAACTCGTGTTAAAACAATCAAAAACTATTGGCTTCGCTCCAAATCCTATTCTCTTCAAACTAATCTTAGTTTTTAGATTTTTATCACAGCATTTCTCTGATCGTTTTCTTCTTCCTTTTCTCGGGTCTCTCTCTCTCTCTCTCTCTCTCTCTCTCTCTCTCATTCGATCCTCCTTCTGCTTTCTGTTCCTCTTTTACTCTTTCACCTTTTATATCTTTTCTTTCCATTTCATTTTCATTCTTTTATATTCAGTTTTAATTTAAACATTTTTTGCATCGCACATTTTCTTTCTATATTTTATCGGTTTCTTTCTTTTTCTTTTATCAGTTTTCTATGTCTTTCTTTTTTCATTTTCCCCCCCTAGTTTCATCTCTTTCTTTCACTTTTCCTCTTTCATTCATTACCTCATTCTCGTTGTCTTTCCCCCTATTTTTCTTTCTAATTATTATCTTTTAATAATTGTCTCCATTTTTGTCAATTTTCAATTTTCTACTTTCCTTCTTTCTAACGTTTATTTTTAATTTTTTTTTTTTTTGCTTTACTTCTATCCGTCTTTCTTTTTGTTTCCTCGCTGTCTTTCTTTCTTTCTTTTTTTCCTTCCGTTCTTCCTTCTTCCTTCCGAATTTCTTCCCTCACCTTTGAACATGTTTCTGCCGCTATACTATTTATTTTGCCCCGTTCCAAAATGTAACCATTTCTGTTTAGTTTCCGGACATATTACTCCAATTCCATCACCTCAATGTCCACTGCAATTAGTTAGAATGACATTTATTGTCTCAGACACGGCCACGGTTCAGTCGCAAAGTCTTCGTCACCTTCGTTTCCAAATTCGAAAACTTTTTCGAGCCCAAGTAAAGTATTCTTCACTTTCCCTGGAGTTTTCTTATTAATTTGTCTTAAGCAAAAAAAAAAAAAAACTGCTTCGTGCGTGT
>NC_068988.1:97159376-97161116 GCF_001194135.2 Octopus bimaculoides
AAAACTGCTTCGTGCGTGTGTATGTGTGTGTGTGTGTGTGTGTGTGTGTGTGTGTGTTTGTTTGTGCGTACGTGTGTGTGGGAGAAGCTTACTCTCAAACACATGGTTCCGGGTTCAGTCCCACCGCGTAGCACCTTAGAGAAGTGTCTTCTACTACAGCAGCGGACCGACCAAAGCTTTGTGAGTGGATTTCACAGACGGAAACTGAAAGAAGCCCGTCGCACATGTACATGTATGTGTGTGTGTGTGTCTTTTTGTGTTTGTGATTAGACCACACCACCGCTTGACAACCGCTGTTGGTTCCTTTCACATCCCCGTAACTTAGATGTTCTGCAAAACGAAACTGATAGCGTAAGTACAAGGAATTTGATCAGATGAAATGCTTAAATAGTCTTGACTATTAATTCTGCCATGAAGGGAAACCATTGGGCCGGCGGATTTCAAAGATATAGCCCTCCCCCGGATCATCACAGATGTCCCTCCATGTTTAACAGTTGGAAGAAGGCAGTTGGGTGAAATGCTTCTTTTAGCTGTCTCAACACGTATACTCGGCTGGTGGTCGGGAATAAAGTAAAGGATGACTCGTCCAAGAAAATAACATTCTTCCACTGCTCTAGGGACAAATTCTGTAGGTTTTTACTCCACTCTAAATGCTTTGCAACACTTGTTTTTGAAAGTAGTGGTTTTCTGATTGTAGCTCTCCAGTGAAATCCGGCTGTCTGCAACTCCCGGCGAACAGTTATTGTGGAAACTGGGTTCTCGAGGTGGTCATTAAGCCCTACAATAATTTTGGGAGTTGTACTTTTGTGATCCTTTCTAAAAATTCGCGTAAGAGTCCGACGGTCCTTATCTGAAAGTTTTGGTTTTCTTCCGGAGTTTTGTTTCGATGAGGAGGTTTTTCCCTCTTTCTCAAAGGCTGTCATTACTTTCGAGATAGTTCTTCTTGATGCACCAAACATTTCGGCTGTTTTCATTCCGCTAGCGCCTGCCATACCAGCACCAACAATCTGACCGCTTTGAAAGTCCGATAGATCTGTAATTTTAATGAATTTTAATTACCTTTTTCTGATGATATCTGAAAAGAAACAGCAATTTTAGCTAAACATATTAAGCAGCATTATTAATAAATAAAAAAAAAACATAAAAATAAACAAGCTTTTGACGGTTTTATAGATATTTCAAACTTATGATGCTATGATGCTAGGTGTTTCCATTATTTTGTCCAACCCCTGTGTATATATATATATATATTGTGTGTGTGTTTGTGTGTGTGTTTGTGTGTGTGTTTGTGTGTGTGTTTGTGTGTGTGTGTGTGTGTGTGTGTGTGTGTGTGTGTGTGTGTGTGTGTGTGTGTGTGTGTGTGTGTGTGTGTGTGTGTGTGTGTGTGTGTGTGTGTGTGTGTGTGTGTGTTTGTATGTCTGTCTGTCTGTGTGTATTTGTGTTCATGTGCGTATGTGTATCTACATAGGCGCAGGCACAACTGTATTGTTAAAATGTTTACTTCACGGCCCCGTAGTTCCGTGTTCAATCCCACAGCGTGATACCTACAGTAGATTACTTTTAATATAACCGCGGGTTGAACAATCTACAAAGCTCTTCTCTCACATCTGAGATGCGGTCACTGCAGCTGCACATGTAGACATCCTGGTTGTATCAAAAACTAAGAACCCCCCATCCCTCACTGATTGGTATAACGTCACTCACAGACACACCCCAGCTTTTGAACCACAGATGTACCCT
>NC_068988.1:97161215-97165247 GCF_001194135.2 Octopus bimaculoides
CTCCTCTCTCTCCTTCTCTCTCCTCTCTCTCTCTCCCTCTCTCTCTCTCTCTCTCCCTCACTTTACTTTCTCCCATTTTCTACAGCTACTCTAATGGCATTTGCTCCTCGGAACTGGCTGGATTCAAGCCACCGTTCCACAGACTCTCTCGTCCCTCAGGTCCGCTTGTCCCTCAAGCATTCCTGCTCCACTTATCACTCCTCTGGGCATCATCCTTGTAGTATCGAACCCCCTAGATCCAGCACTAAGCATTACAACCTGTCATTTTTCCTTCTGGTATTTCCTCTCTTCTCGTATCTTTCTGCAAGTGTTAACTTTCAAAGGCTCAAGACGTTCATTTTGAAATCGACCTCACTGGTCCGCGGAGTATGTAACCGCCATGGGCTTGTCCCTTCCTGCTGAAAAATAATCCCTTAGGATTAGAATTTGATGGACAAGATTTAAGGATAAACCCGTTGTATAAATCATTTCGTATATACTGTATATATCTGTAACCCGTTGAATCTGCTTACTAGTCAACTAATTTTCCTCTCATTCGCTGACTGTCTATTTCTAACTGCTCCTTAATTACAAGCCAAGTATCTTCCTTCTCATACTTTCCAATCACTCTTCTGTGAGGCGAATAAAAATACTTGAAAGAAGCAGGTTACAGGTAGGTCAGCTAATAAATGTTCGTCAGTCGGTTAAACACATCAGTTGGCACTACACAACTACACACATGAAATTGTATTACAATTACAGGATCTGTGAAGCTTCCAATAAATTGTCAGTTTAGCACGGGATTTAATTGTACCCCTGGCATTTATCGCAAACGAAGCTGCACTGTAAGAGAATCAGAAACGACATAATCATATTGATCATTCCACTGATACGGCCATGATTGTTTGGGCCCTGAAGAGAAAAATCGGTTGACTAAGGAAATTGTTGAGTAAATTACTAAGCAAAATATCTTCCGGATTTTTATCTTATAAAATAAGTCTTATGTTACAATATCCATTATATCTAATATATTTACTCCCCCAATTGACGTCCACTCTACCTACGGATCTGTCTACACACCAGTCTATTAACTTAGATATTGCCCTTTCTCTTTCTGTCCCTGTGTATATATGACTGTGTGTGTGTTTCTAATCGCGCGCACGCGTGTGTGTTCTTTTCTGGTTTTCATTATTAACAGTGCTGTATTTCTGTAAGGAAGGAATTGGTTTTTAGCAAAGATACAAAGCTCCATCGTTGGAATGAACAGGACAAAAGCAAATCCACATTTTGAACTTGAGAAAAGTCTTGCATATTTTTACTTTTCCACTAACAAATTGTATTTGTAATGTATGATTTCGTTGGTTGATTTCTTTTTCTGAAAACCCATGAGCAGAATGAGTTTTTCTCACCCTGCCGAACGAAAAGCAGCAATAACTAAAAAAAAAAGGGTGATGGTGGGTCGAATATATTGGCGTCATGAATCTGAAAATTGGTTGTTGGAATATTTGTATCTTACTTCACCCTGGAAGTGAAAATGGAGAGGAAAGAAGGGCTGCTGTTTTAACAGAGGAGTTAAGGAGATAGAATATTGTTATTACAGCACTTCTGGAAATACGAATTATTTGCAGCATCTCACTGCTCTCTATTGTGGGCAAAGATTCCGCAAATGTTCTGCTGAACAGATTCATATCCACAATGGCAACTGACATTCTTCTACAAGTGCAATGTGGTTCTAGAGCACAAAGAGAAACTAACGATATGATATTTTGCGTAAGTGAAATTCAAGAAAAGTGTATTTGAACAGATTCATGACTCGTGTCAATGCTTTGTTGATCTGACCAAGGCATTTGACTCACTCAACAGATGGACACTATGAAATATGTTTAAGAAGTTTGGTTGTCCTAACAAGTTTACAAACCTGATACGATGACCTTTGCCTGACGACCTGAAGGTTTTAGTGGAAATTTATCTTTTCCTGTTAAAAGTGGTGTAAATCAAGGAGGTATTCTTGCACCAAAGTTATTTGCTCTTTACAGCAGTATTCATTGTAACATTCAAAAGTAACACTAAAGGAATCTACATCAGATTTAGAACCATGGGGGAAATGTTCCAGATCGGGAGACACTAAGATGTTTGAATCTTTTTTTAGGGAACCGTTATATGCAGATGATTGTGATTTAGCATCTGAGACAGAATAGGATCTGACGGATATGATGAGAGTGTTTAATGCATCATGAAAAGCTTTTTGGCTTGGAAATGAATTGGAAGAAAACAGAATTTACGTTACCAGTTGCACTGGAAAAGTATATAAGTAGGAGATAAAGATTTAAAAGTGGGGAAGTCTTTTAATTATCTGGGAAGTATTCTGTCAGATGATGTGAATTTGAAGAAGGAGATCTCATACAGAATGAAGGCTTGGACAACTTTTGGGAATCTGGAAAGCAGGCTTTGTACTCGCAGCTTCACTGTGAAACTTGGATGATCTACAAACACCAAATTAAGATGCTCAAACGGTTTCAAGCACGCTGCTTGAGATATATACTCAATGTGAACTGGATCACATATACCCTGGATAACGAAGTTCTAGAAAAAAGCTCAAATGAGGTGCATTAAAGCTGTCATCATTCGGTGTGCCTTAAGGTGGGGTGGACATCTTGTCTGAATGAGTAATACAAGAATTGTAAAGAATCTGCTTTATGGGGAATTGAAACACGGTAAGAGGAAAGACTCAAAACCCAAACTGTATGTACATACATGCACATACTAATACTACGTAAATACTCATATACACATTTACATACATATATACATACAACACCAAACTGTCTGATGACTAAATTCTCAAGAAAGAGTCTTGTTTCAAGTCGGAAACCAACTCATTCTTCATTGGTGAGAAATTCGAAAAGTAAAACCATATCGAACATTCATATATGCACACTTTCATACACACACACACAGACACACACACACACACACACACACACACACACACACACAATTTAATCTTTTTTTTTCAACCAGCATGGTTTGGTATGATTTGAATGAGAATTGGCTTCTATTTCTAGCAGCTTGAGCGACTACGTAGGGACCAGGCAACAGCTGAAGATAACCGAAGTACACCAGTGCATTTGTGGATATATATATTAAACACATGCATACATCCGTAGATGTTTCTATCTATGTACATGTGTCTATGGATCGATGGAGATATGAATATATATATATGGCTAAATAGATGATTAAATGGATGGATAGATGGCTGGATAGACAGATTGATGGTGGGAAGGATGGATAGATAGAAAGTTGGAGAGATGGATGAATGGATCACTAGAGTGATGGATAAAGAGAAATGTGGATGTATATTTGTCTGTTTGAATAGAAATTAAGAGTAAATGAATGAAGATAAAGATAAGAAACGAGGATGGTGCTAAATACCAATACAAAACGGAGGGTCATAATATATATATATGCTTTTAAGTGGTAAATTCTATTTACTTAAATTTGCCCAGGCTACCGATAATTAATCAGTGCTATTGTTAATTCCTGTCTTTAATTAAACTGCATATTGATTGTCTTCAGTCAATGCTGATCCTTTATGAGCGAAGAGCCGTTTGTACAAGGCAATTAGCAAGTTAAATACACTGTCAGTAAATATTAGTTATTTGACTTAGCAAACTAAAGTTGCTTGTTAGTTCACTGACTTGTGCACAAACACACACACACACACACACACACATACACACACACACACACACACACACACACACAGGCGCTATACACACGTACAATAACACAGATTTACATTCGTACGCACGAGTACACACATACAGACACACACACACACAATCCTAACCCGATGGAACAGTGGAAGAAACAGACAGTGGTACTTTGCTCGTGTTCTACGCACATACACACGCACACAGCCATACGCACATACACACGCACACAGCCATACGCACATACACACGCACACAGCCATACGCACATACACACTGCACAGATTCTCAATGTCACACACACATTGCATGTACAAGTAGTAGGCCATTCACACAC
>NC_068988.1:97165798-97166458 GCF_001194135.2 Octopus bimaculoides
TATGTATGTTTACATACATAGATACACATACACCGTACAAACACACATATACACACACACACACACACACACACACACTCACACACACACACACTCACACACCCACACGCACACTCACACACCCACACGCACACACATGGCCTTTTTTTTACCCTGGGCGTAGCTGCAACCCTGACCAGTGCTACTACTCCAGGTCAGAGTAGACCTGAGAACAATAATGGCTAAGAGATGGTCCCCACACTCCTCACAACCCTACAGCTCCTGAACTCGTGTGCACCAGTATCGAATGAAGTTTTCAGCCCTTCCCAGATGAAGCCCGTCAGCACTTCGCGTAAGAGAAAGTAAGTCCATATAAACGCTGCTCCCTGATAACTACTGGGCTTCTGGTACTTGTTGGACAAGATCAGTACTGGGTGGTACAAACGTGAGGGTGCGACTGGCTCTGCACAAATCATTACCAACTATAAGAATATTCACCGTACAGATTGTTCAGCAAAGTGGTTTCGATTTCGTTAATTTGGGATTAAATGACATTAACAACAAAAACAACATTCGGAGAAGTTAGGTATTATGAACCAATTAAAAATAACAGCGAAATCTCCCTCAAAAGATGTGTGTGTGTGTGTGTGTGTGTGTGTGTGTGTGTGTGTGTGTGTGTGT
>NC_068988.1:97171186-97172479 GCF_001194135.2 Octopus bimaculoides
TATATACATATATACATATATACGGCTGGCTTTTTTCAGTTTCCGTCTACCAAATCCACTCACAAGGCTTTGGTCGGCTCGAGGCTATAGTAGAAGACAATTGCTCAACGTGCCACTCAGTGAGACTGAACCCAGAATATGTGGATGGTAAGCAAGCTACTTACCACACAGTCACTTCTGCCTCTTTATATATATATATATATATATATACATATATATATATATATTTTAGTGTTTTACTGTTGTTGTCTGGTCGCAGGTCAACACTAAACAATGTCTAACAGAATCCCAGTCGTAACAGTGTTCTCTGGTTTTCTCAGACACTCTGTGTCAAAGCGTACCTTATTCAGTATGTCTTGTTTCCTCCAAGACGGTTTAGTGTGATGTAATTGAAATTGGTCCGATAGTTAATATGAAGGTCACGCTTGACTCTTCAGAGTGTCTAAGTATCTTGTGTTGGAGCCATCGTTGTCAGACTTACAATATGCAGTGAATATGCTGTATATATGTTGCATTGACAATAAATATAGAATATAATGAAATAAAATCCTTTTTAACAGTGGAACTCGAAGTAGATATAGCTATAAATTCTTTCTACTATTAGCAAAAAGCCTGAAATTCTAGGAGGATTACATCAACCCCAGTGCTCGACTATTCCCGAATGGATGAAAGGCAAAGTCAACCTCGGTGGCATCAGAAGAAATGTCACTAAACGTTTTGTCCGGCACGTTAACGATTCTGCCAGTTCGTCGCTTTAGTTAAAGCTTTGAATAGCAACGCGTAAATATTAGCTAAAAAGAACAACTTATGGCATGCAATATGCAGGCGATATAATGAGGTTTATGCAATATGTATGAAGTAGATAGAAAATAATTTGCAATATGCTGGAAATATGTAGAAGCTAATAGGTGGTTTGTAATATTCAGTATAGTGTCTGCAATCGCCAGTGCGAAGCAGACAGCATTGGAGTTAAAGCGAGAATCAAGAGTAGCTGAAAAGAAGGGTAAACAATGTTAGAATGTAAATGGTTGTCATCGTATAAGCTAAGTGATGACAAGTGATGACAAGAGAGGAGAAGTGGGCACAAGTGCTATGAGATAACCCCTATCGGACAGTTGACCTACCAAACCGGAACTGAAGTGGTTAATTACACATCGGTTTTTAGCGTCGCATCCGCCAGGCACCATTCATTGTCAACAGTCAACAACATCGTAGCACACACTGTGTGTATATGTACTTGTAAGTATGTGTGTGCGTATGTGGTGCTGGTTGTGAGAAAAGAGCAGGATTAGG
>NC_068988.1:97173204-97175704 GCF_001194135.2 Octopus bimaculoides
CACCACCATCGCCACCACCACCACCACCACCATCGCCACCACCACCACCACCACCACCATCGCCACCGCCAACACAACTAGTTCCACCACAGTCACTATTTCCGAGGCAATCTTTACGTAAAGTATATTCTTCGCCTCCACCAGCGCACAGCACTACTACACCTACAACCATCACCATCACCATCACCATCAGTACATAGTTTGGCTACTTCTGAAGCTGTGGTTGCAGATCTGTGGTCGTAGTAGTCGTAGTAGTAGTGTTGGTCGTAGCTGTTAGGGGTGATAATATAGTGATGGTGGGAGAATGACTGTTGCTTCAAGTGTTGTTATTGCTGATGGTGATTATAATAATGATGATATGATAACGACGATGATGATGATGATGATGATGATGACGATGATGACGATGACAGCAACAACAACAAAGAAGATGACTGCGACGACAGTAACGATGAGGATTGTAATGATAATGATATGAAAGCTAATAAGGTGAAGATGAGGGCTGAGAAAATGATGCAGGAAATTAGAACGTTGTGTTAAGGTCTTCAGCTAAGCAGAAAGAAAAATCTACCCGGAGCACTGCTCGGCGGGTTTCATCGAGATGTTTGACAAATTACTTTTACGCTATACCAAAACGCTAAATATAGAAGGACCTTACAGTTGACATAACTTCCTATTTAGTACACAGAATACTACTCAGATATTTTCCTCAATCTTGTTCTTGACATAACATAATAAGCGACGCCACAACCCCTCTTCTCTTACAGAACACTTTTAGTCTGATCAATTTAGTGGAATATACTTCACTGAGGAGGTCAAATAACATCGAAACACATCCATTGCTTTCACGAGTTGGCTTTAAATGGAGTTTTTAAATACTACCCTACAATTATATGATCCTTTTTTTTTACTATGTAGACGCATGTGTCCATGTGTGCATCTATCTATCTATCTATCTATCTATCTATCTATCTGTCTATCTATCTATCTATCTATCTATCTATCTATCTATCTATCTATAATGCCTGGCACAAGAAGTTACATCGTTGGTGTGAATAAATATAATCGAATTAAATCAATTAATTATACAACTGGTACATATCTAATTCTAATTGAGAGCCGCGAGAGGATAAAGGAGCAGTCGACCGTGGCCGGATTTGAACTCAGAACATCGAAGGACGAAACTAAATATAATTATATCTTTAGTGGCAATCCTTCTCTCTCCTTTACTCCCGCCCCCCACCACCGTAAGCTCCACCCCAAATTAAAATAAGTAATAAGAAATTAATATAAAATCATAAGTCCATGTTGTCCTTACTTGATATTGTCGTCATTAAAGCCTTATCATTTCACACACCTCTTGCGATTTTGCTTTTTGTTTTTGTTTCATGTTTTAATTGTAGTTTTAGTTGTTGTTGTAGAAATTATTGTTGTAGCTGTTGTTTTTGTTGTTGTTCAATATGTCCGTATTGGCTGATGCTGGTTTTTACCGCCCTCGCACTTTTGCATAGAACCATGCGTTTAAATACATAAATGAATAAATGAATAAAAGATGTGTTGGGAGTGGTTGAATGCTGAGTGAACAATTATTCCGACTGTGACTCCCTTCACTTTCCTTCACTTTCCTCCCCCCACCCCCGCCATCTCCACCATCCCCACCATCCCCAGCCCCTTGTTGTCTGTTAAAGTTGGAAACGATGATGCTGTTCTACAATGGAGAAAGCGCTTATAATGATGATGAGATAAGAGGAAAACAAGGCGACAGCCATTCATTAGCCCTATGTAGAGTTAAACCTTTAATCTAATTACAGCTTTGTGGATGACCTCAAATCACCGTAACGTTGTATATGGCACCAAACAATGGCGCGCTCGGCCAAGATGGCCGCCTTTTGTGTGGCATAATTTGTATTCAGACATGTCAGGACAAGATTAATTTCATTTTCGCGCGCCGCAACGGCCAATATACCGGGCCTTGCTGCTTGCTCATTGACGGACAAGTATCGGCGACGACTACAACAAAAAAATATAATAAAAAGAAATGCAACAACAACAATAGTGGCAGCGATGGAAACTGCAGCAGCAGCAACAGCAGCAGTGACAGTGATAGCAGCAGCAGCAGCAGATTCTTATGGTTTGAAAGTAAGTGAAGATTATTTTGAAGATGACGGGAAGAATAGGGTTAAGTGTGTGTGAGAGAGAGAGAGAAGAAGAGAGGGGGAGAGAAAGAGGGGAGAGAGTGTATGTGTGTGTGTGTGTAGAGACGAGTGAAGTGGAGTGCTGCAGATGTAAAAAGCAGTTAAAGGGATACGAGTGATAAGAGGTGAACCCGACAACAACAACAACAACAAGCATAGACACAAAGAATGGACGAGAATGATGAGAGAGAGAGAGAGAGAGAGAGAGAGAGAGAGAGTGAGTGAGTGAGTGAGAGAGAGAGAGAGTGAGTGAGAGGGGAGAGTTGAGATGGGAGAAAACCCAGAAACAAAGACTGGCTGAAGGA
>NC_068988.1:97177267-97178301 GCF_001194135.2 Octopus bimaculoides
ACACACACACACACATATATATATATATATATATTATGCCTTAATTTAAGTGTGTAGCTCGATTTTCTTTGGAAGTCTCTCTTCGATCTAATTAGACTTATATATATATATCAATATAGTCATGCGTAAACATGGTCTCTGCTTCGTATTTATTCGGCCCTCAGCTAATTACTTGCTGCTAAATAAATATTTTCGTTATGATTAAGCATTATACATCCTTGTAAATACAGATATTAATTTGCCTCACATATATAAATATTTATATATCTATATTTATGTGTATATATGTATATAGGTGTGTGGCTGTGTATCTATGGGTGTGTGTGCATGTATGTATATAAATGTATATATATATATATATATACAGCAAGCGCACACACACGCACAAACACACATATATATATATACACATATACTTCTATAAGTTAATGGATTATTTAGCCTGTACGCGAGTTTACAAATATTCATTAAACTTCGTCTTCCTCCTCCTACTTTCCCTTTTCGTTCCATCTGTTTCTTTCTTTCTCTTTCTGCCCTACTGTTTATCTCCCCCTCTCTTTATCTTTCCCTCTCCCTCTCTCTCTCTCTCTCTCTATCAGTACATGTTCACCCGCCGCCGCCACACTTCTCATTGCTGCAATCATTTCTGAATATCGTGTTATCCAACCCGTCTCCGTGTAGAGTCTTATATTAACGATATGATTTCGTGTCCTGTTCATGACAAACCATTGATAGTGCCGGTGAGGTGGGGGTGGGGGGTGGAGTGGGGATTAGAAAATGGGTTTCTCCTGTCGCAGCCCCGTAAACGATAGAGAGAATGCAGCACCAGAATGGATGAGGATGCTGCAGTGGATGAGATGAAGGGCGGAGTGCAGGAGAAGTGTAAGTGGGGATGTGGGAGATGAATTCGGGAATGGAGAAATTCCAAGAAGGTCGATTTGTTAGGAATGGGGAAAACAATGCCATGCACACACACACACGCACACACACACACGCACACACACACACACACACACACACACACACACACACAC
>NC_068988.1:97178904-97183722 GCF_001194135.2 Octopus bimaculoides
ACACACACACACACACACACACACACACACACACACACACACACACACACACACACACACACACATTCATTATCTATTGTTGCTAGTTTATTTAAGCTTTGTTTTACGCTCATCTGTCCTCTCTGAGTTGGGTATGAATCCATCCAGAGTTGGGTAATTAGCTCCAACTATCTGCACACGAGGCGAATTTGAACTCAGAGCGCAAAGAAGCAGGCTAGATATCCCAAGGATTAACAATTCTAGCACATCATTTTGCCGTTGCCTGGTTATCAAATCCGAAAAGACGAAAGCAAAGCTGGCCTCAGGGCGATATAAACTTAGAGCTTCGAGAGCTGAAACAATTACCGCAAGGTAGTAAAACACTACCGCCTCCCTGCTATGTATAAGCAACGAACAATTAGGTTGGAAAGAACCCTGTTGCCTTTTTGACATGACCATTTTAAAGGTACTTCTTCAATATGGTAGAGTCTTTCCAGATTATACCATAATGATTAAATTCCTATCGATTTTACGCTTTTAAAATGAGTCTAGATTAGATCCATACCAGACACCGCATGCTGTATGAATTCTAAAGGGACCCTTCAGTAATAGAAGCGGCAAGGAATATTTCAATTATGGGAATAAAACTTTAAATGTTCGGACATGCCAACGATGATATGGCCAGTTTCGCCGGAAAATGTCTTTCTCTCGCAGACTCCCTCCGATCTGAACGACTAAGTGCTGTCAATACTGAGCCTCTGGAAACCGAGGTTAAGGAAAATCCTATGCACACCGCACGAGAAATATCAAAACGATTCAATTCTAAATAAACGATTTCATGAACTAAGAAACGTGGTTCCTTCGTTATCTGAATGCTTCTCATCATAATCAAAGAACTTCATTCTGATTGTGAAGTGTAGACTTGCTAGCGAACCTTTCTTGGAGAGAATCATCACAAGTGATTAAAAACTGGTATATCTATTATCATATCTTACAAAAACGATAATGGTCAACATGAAGGACTCTTTCTAACCTAATAAAGCTGAAAATATCCTGCAACTTTTAACCGTCTCTTGAATCCCTAATGAATGCTTCCGCTCATAAGAAACGCCATCAGCTATGATATTCAGCAAGGAGTCTATCTCTATGACAGATCAAATACCGGATTATAGAAAACACAGAATTCGGCAAAATATATCGTAGATAGAACTGGTGTACAAGGCGTCGCGCTGGATGAGTCGTTCTGCTTAGCGGCATTTCTTACGGATCTTTAGGTTCTGAGTTTAGATCTACTCAAGGTCCTCTTAGCCTTTCCTCCCTTTGGGGTCGATAAAATTGAGTACCTCTCATGTACAAGGATTGATGTAATCGACTTGTCCCTCCCCTCAAAATGCTGCCCTTGAAGTCTGAAACGGACGGACGTCTCATTAAGGAAGGCTGTCGTGATCTCGGTCACGTGTACACCAACAAAGCTAGGTCAACGGCCTTATGAGACCCAAGGCTTGAGGAAAAAAATAAAACAAAAGAGTTGACTAAAGTTGTTGGAATGGCAGAATGTGGCGTTAAAGCGAAAGAATGAAAGCTATGCGGTGTTTTGAGTCAAGTTCCACCTAACTGTCCTAAAGTTTATTTCCGCCAAAGCGCAGGCTTTGGCTGGCAAGTGAAGCAAATCGTCGAAACAAAGAGCCAGTTCCAAAGAAATGATACTGGGGGTTGTCGAGTGAGAAGTTCCGTTTCTCCAGCTGGAGAGAGAGAGAGAGAGAGAATGAGCGACAGAGAGAGACATGTTCCCCTGGAGAATGAACGAATGAAGAGTTGTGTGTGTGTGTGTGTGTGTGTGTGTGTGTGAGAGAGAGAGAGACAGTGAGTTGCTTAAAACACATATCAACGAAAACAGCATTTAGTGAGTTTTAAAATACTTAGTGCTTGTGTAACATTTTTGCGTATATTAAGAGGGGTCTATGGCTCCCGTTTGACAGAGAAGGCCACATCAAAATGACTGAGCGAATGTTTCCCTTGGTTATTGGACGATGACTAAAATTGCTGCTTGCAAGAAGGGGGGGGGTCAAAAACAGCTCGGTAAGGAAACGATCAACGTTGCATAATCCGTTCCGTCAAACGTATAGAGAAACAAAGAGTAAGATGAAACACACACACACACACACACACACGTGTACACAGTTTCGTACAGAGTCATACACACTTAAATACACAGATACATACCATTTACATACATAAATGCACACACGTACTTGCGCGTGTACATACACACACGTATACATACGCATCTTCTTGGATTCCTTTCTTACATACAGAAACATACAGTGACGTATACAATATAATCTAAATTATATAGGCACACACATACATACTTAAATACATATATACATACAAGTGCACACACTCACACACACACACACAGACGTGATCGTATAAATATACTTTCGTTCAAGCACACGTACATATATATACATAAATGAGTACATAAACACATGCTTCCAAACATGCATACTTTTATACACAAACCCGCACAAACACACACAAAGACACACACGCGCACATACAGAAACACACACAAGTACACACATACAAACATACATCCACAGAAACGCATCTACATATAAAGTCGTTCACACCAATTCATGCGTCTAATCTATTCGTACTCAGACATACATATACATACATACATACATACACACATATACATACACTTGTTTGTACACATAAACACACGAATCATTCAAAGACGATAAACTATAACATTTCACCTACACCGACATAGATACAAACACACCGAGACACATGTGGACACATAATCATTCATACAGACATTTTCACTGAAATGCTTTCACCCGCCCGCCAATTTTTCTCTTTGAAACTAATTCAATAACGTATTCCATTAAATAAGACGATCATTTTGCTCCCGCTTCTTCCTTCCAGAGTTGGATCTTCTTTAACCTCCTACCACCCCTTCCTACCCACCCACACTCTCGCTATAGCTTTCATTTCCTTCCGGCTTCTTTCTTACACACTACATCTACTCACACTGCAACTCCCTGTTGTCTGACTACTACTACTACTACTACTACTACTACTACCTCACTTCAAATTACTCCCCTTCCTCGCCCTTCTTCTCTTCGTAGTACACCACCGTGTCTCCTCCCTCCCTCCCTCTAATTCTTCTTAATTTGCACGTCGTCGCCATCATCGTATCCGTCGTATTTTCCTCCATCTCCTCCTCCTTTTCCTGCTCTCTATTCTCTTTTCACGCTCCTGCACATCACCCATCCCCCCTCTTCTCCATTCCTCTTCTTCTTCTTCTTCTTCTTCTTCTATCGTTTATAGTTGCTGCTTCCAAAACCTGGTTCATTTATCTCTCTCCAAATCGTCGCTCACTCACATTCTCTCTCTCTTCTCTCTAACTCTCTCTTTCTCCCCCTCTCTCTCTCTCATACATATTCCCTCTCTTTCTCTCTCTCTCTCTCTCTCTCTCTCTCTCTCACATTCACATTTTCATCTCTTCTTCCAGTTCACTCATTCTCTCCTTCCTCTCCATCCATTTCCTCCCCCCCCATCTTTTTCTCCAAACTCCTCTCTTCTTTCTAAATCCTCCTCTTCTCATAAGTCCATTACTTTCTCCCTCTCTCCCCTTTCTCTTTCTCTCCCACTCTCCATTATTTTCTATTTTCTCTCCTCTTCCTCTGCCTCCAATCAAATTCCTTACTACCACCTCACCTCATACCTTTTGTGTCTTATTCCTTTCTCTCTAACCCCGCCTACTCCTGATCTCTCTCTCTCTCTCTCTCTCTCTCTCTCTCTCTCTTTCTCTCTCACTCTCTATCTATATATCTATTACTCTCTTTCCCTCATCCTTTCCTCTCTGCTACTTCTTTCCCCCTCCCTTTCTCTCTCTGGCTCTTTCTTTTTTCTTTCCTCTTTTTGTCTTTTAAACAATTCTCTTTTACCATTTTAAATTCTTTCTTGAAAATCACTTTCCACTACTCTTGCAACTCCTCCTACTGCTACGTTCTTCTTCTTCTTCTTCTTCTTCTTCTTCTTCTTCTTCTTCTTCTTCTTCTTCTTCTTCTTCTTCTTCTTCTTCTTCTTCTCCTCCTCCTCATCCCCCCCTCCTCCAGCACGTTCACTTTCATTTCTTTCTCATCCATTCCTGCGTGACTGCAACCTTTCTTTTCTCCGTCTCTCTCCTTCTTTAAACTCTCCAATTCGCTGTTCTCCCCCTCGTTCAAAAACATACTGGCTCTACCTGCTCCCCTCTACACCCAACTACCTCGATCCCCAATTCTCCTCCTCCTCTCTACCACATCTTATCATCTCAAGCTTTCCTCTCTCTCTCTCTCTTTCTTTCTCTCCATATTACTTCCACAGTTTGATCACAATCAACACATTCGCCACCTCTATATAATTACAGACAGCCATGACAGAGTTGCTCAACACACGAAAAATAGCAGTCGAATGTCTTTCAAATCGCAAACCATCGTTTCTTACGGCATATTGGGATAATGGGATGCCAGGAATCCGTTCATTGGAAAAAGACAGGATGGTCATGGCCAGAATACTTTTGATCATATTCACTCAGGTCTTATCGAGGCTGAAAAAATAACAGCCATAACGTAGAAGGAATTTTCTTTGATTGCAAAGAAATCAACATTGATTTAGATTCTAAATCAATGATGATTTCTTCGCGTCGCAAGAATATAAATGTCTGAGAGGCTGAGAATATTACATTTTTCTCCTAAGCAGAAGTAGCAGCTTATTATGAGCTGGTAAAGATTCAATAGACACACACACGCATGCATATATATATATCTATGTATATAT
>NC_068988.1:97184452-97188009 GCF_001194135.2 Octopus bimaculoides
CGATACAAAGGCAGATAGGAGAAACAACAATTAGAAGGACAGGCATAAAAAGACGGGTCATTCGTAGCCCTCTTTCCTCAGTCAAGTTACCAGAAGTCCTTACTGTTTCGGGCAGTTACACTTGAGACAGTTCAATCTGGTTGCCCCCCCCCCCCAAAGTCTAAGCTAAGAGCATTAGATTTTTTTTTAAAAAGGCTAGTGAATGTGTATGGCAACAAAGACAAAAAATGGAGAACATGGTACGCAATTGCAAATACAAGCAACAAGGATACAACAACAGGTGCCTTTCGACTGGAAACCAATCAAATGGAGCTGGTGTGTCTGAAGTTAAAGCCTAATATATATAAAATATGTAGTTACATTAGAGTTTGTTATTATTATTATATATAAATAATTGCATATAACTATATATGCCTGCTTGAAAGGCTGATCAAATCAGTTACACAATGCGCGGTCGTTGTAGAGTTTTATATAATCCGTATCTTCTTGTTAATATCTAACGAGTTTCTGTTTACTTCTGTATTCATCTGTCTGTTTGCCAGTATATGGCAAACTCTAGTCTTCACGACCCCCCGCTCCCCCGTCACTAACTGTAATGGCTAATCCAATAACAACTAAACATCATAGTATTATCATCAGTTATCGTTATTTCTACAATTTCGAATTGATTGAATAATCAGCCAGCTTCCCTGACGATCCCTTTAACACTTTAAGCAGTCCTCGTATCTTCATTCTTTTTCTTTTTATCATCTTATTATTTTCAAATTAAAAATCTTCTCGTTATCGAATCTGTATTTCAATTGGTAACTGTCAAATGAAGTTTGATATTCAATAATAGAGCTCGTTCATCTGGTTCCTTGCCCACTAAATCTCAATTCGCCCGAAAATAGCCGTTAGTAATCAAGGTCTAGAGGTCAGAACAGAAAAGCATCAATTCCTCTTAACAACCATCCACTCATTCTTTCTACTTACAGCATCTCTCCCTCCCCCTCCTTCCTCCCCTTCTCTCTTTCTATCTTTCCTTTCCTATCTTTTCCTCCTTTTTCACATCTTTCCTTTCTTCATTTATTTGTTTATTTCATTCAGTCTTTCAGCCATTCTTTTCTCCCATTCTCTCCCTCTCTCTCTCTCTCTCTCTCTCTCTCTCTCTCTCTCTCTCTCTCTCTCTCTCTCTCTCTCTCTCTCTCCTCTCTTTTTTCCCCTCTTCTCCCGCCTTCTCGCAAATGAGTAGCGTATAAATACTAACACTTATTAACATATTTCGTACGCCGTCGGCTTTTTCCGGTATGCTGATCGTTAGCTTCCGAAGAATTCGCTACTTAACGGTCAGACAAATTTCCTGTGCTAGTTGGCCGTTTACAATAGCGTTCAGAAGGGAAGGATGGAGCAGCCATTGTCTGGCTGGAGGTTTGACGGCATGTCATCGTTAGCTTAGACACAATGTGTCTGTCAATTGTTGCAGGAAGAATTCACTTCAATCCACTGTCGGTTGTTCTGTTCAGTTAAAGTGCCAGGCAACCAGAAACTGCCCGGAACAATTTTTTCTTGCTCAGCCACCTTGCACCCATGCTCACACCCGTTTGAAAGCCCCGAGAGCGTGTTCGTTATTACAATATTAAGATTTTAAAAGGAAGAAGGAGGAGATGAACAATAACAACAACAACGACAACAACAACGAAGACATCGGCGTTCGTTTTCGTTGCTGTTTTTCATGAAAGGGGAAAACAGAGAGGATGAGAGAAAGAGAGGGAAAGAGAGAGTGACGGAGAGAGAGAGGATGGAAGAGAGTGAATGTGTTAGTGAGAGAGAGAGAGGATGGAAGAGAGTGAATGTGTTAGTGAGAGAGAGAGAGAGAGAGAGAGAGAATATGTGGCGGTAGGAGTATGTACGAGAATCAGTGTGGGCGAATGAGTGGGTGCGAGAGTGAGTGGGGGTGAATGAGGGATTGAGTGTGTGGGTGAGTGAGCCGGTGTGTGAGGGTGGCTGAGTAAATGAGTGGCAATGTACCTGCGTGAGTGTATGAGTAATAGAAGGACGAAGTGAATGAAGGAATAGATGGTTGTTCGATCTGCTAGAAATTGCAGCCAAATCTCCTTCAAAACACCCACTACATCTTGCAAAAGTAATAGCACATTGGGTAATATATTTCAAGGTACACCAATCCGGGGTAACTGATGGCACAGCTATGGCTTGACTGTTTTTGATGAAAGGTTTGGTCGATGAAGGCAGACTCAGAATCAAATATGAACAGCAAAATGGGTCATTTACTAAAATCAAAATTTCCCTTTAATTTCGGGGGAAAACATTGATTGGAGTCAGTATTTTATGCAGTCTATATCGAATCCAATCTATATCGATTGATTAAGCGTTTGCTAAGTAATATTGTCATGAAGTCGAATACTTTGTCTTTGAATTATGCTGTACCATCACATTCATGTTGATAACATCAAAGAATTCTTTTGTTCCAGTTAAGATTCTTCGTGTAAAATTTACTTCTTTTATTGATTAAAACATCTTACCTGTCTCACAGGCGAAGTGCTGTAGTAAGTTGTACAAGATGTTTATTCTGGAAACTACTGTACGTTAGTTGTATTATTAGAACGTCGAGTTAAATGCCTTGCGATGTTTGTTTCGTCACACTGTCTGCTTTCTTCAAATCCAGCGTTGAATAATACCAATTATATATTTTTTTCTTAATTCAAATCCTGGAATTGGTTTAGTAATAGAATCCCTCCCCAAAACACTTGACTTTGGGCTCATGTTCCAAATATTTATTACTATTATTGATAAGATGCTAGGTTCATAGAATTGTTAGCGCGTTGGGCAAGACCATTTGTGCAATTTGTTCCATTCTGAATTTGATATCAAATCCAATCAAGGTCAAATTTGCTTTTCATCATTCCAGGGTCAATACAATATTAGATCATACAATTTCTATCAGTAAACGAAAATGTTTGTTTACTTAGTAAGACATTTAGCACTTCGGCATCTACGATGAAGGATGTGCTTTGCCGATGAAATCAGATTAAGATCGAAACACGATCGAAACACTTTAAAAAAATATTTTTAACTGTTCATAATTATTTCTTGTCAACATTTTGAAACTCCTTGCATTAAACATTTTAACACTAACTTAATTAATTGTTGTTTATACGGTCGAGGCAACTGGATTATTTTACTTGTAGGTCCTTATTAATTAATCATTCAATTAATTAATTGATTTTATCTATATCTACATTCTGTCTTCAATTTGTCTTTTGTTTCTTTTTTATCTCTCTCCACTCTTTTTATAAGTATAACTTTATACTTGCCGGGCTCTGATCGACTGAGTTTATATAGCTGTCAAAGCGGAGGCACACAGAAATACATTCGTCCTACGTTCAGAGGACGCCATTCACAGCTCAAAACAAATTCATATTTACACAAGTCTAAACGGAGAGTTTTTCTCTCGCGGGGTTATTCATGCAGTGGTAGGTCTTGACACGACCGACTACAATTGAACGTGTTAAACATGACTTTATACGTCTGTATATATATATATATATATATATATATAT
>NC_068988.1:97188470-97190569 GCF_001194135.2 Octopus bimaculoides
CGAAAACACGCAGTCATCACTTTTTGTTATATTTTACTGGCGGCCGAGCCAAGTTGTTTTTCGTCAAGCAGAAACAATACGCCATAATGAATGAAACGGTAGTGGTGGTGGTAGTAGTAGTAGTAGTAGTAGTAGTAGTAACAACTTGATGGCAATGGTTGTAACGAGGGCGGTTGGTGGTGGGAGTGATTGGGGTAAATGACGACGACGACGATGACAGTGATGATGATGATAAGGAGGGGGAAAAGGAGGAGGGGGAAGAGGAGGATGGTGATGATGAAGGTTTTGGTAACGCCGGTCATGATTATGATGGTGATGCTGGTGATCGTGGTGACTGTAGTTTTAGCGATTAAGGTGGTGATGGTGAAGGTGGTAATTGCTTAGATGATGATGATGATGATGATGATGATGATGAAGTTTTTGATAGTAATGGTCATGATGGTGATAATAATGATGCTGGTGGCGGAGGCAGGGCACGGGACGGTTATGATGGTGTGATGAAGTTTTTCATAATAATGGTGGTAGTGGTGGCAGCGCAGATGATGGTGATAAAGAAGGAGAGAGAGAGAGAGAGAGAGAGAGAGAGAGAGAGAAGGAGAGAAAGGAGAGAGAGGAGAAAGAGAGGTGAAGGTAGAGACAGGGGGAGATGGAGGTCGCGTTAGAAAATGGCCGTATCTATGACTAGCTCTCATCTACATCCTCTTACGACTGATCGTATTAGCGGTTGAGAGGAGAGTTTTGCGCCAAAAAAACTCTCAACAAATACTAGAAACAATGAGGAAAACAACTGCAGCAAACAAAAACAAAACTAAAAAAGTATAAAAGAGTAGGTTAAACACCCTTATTTAATTAGCGGCTGATTTGAATCGTAATTGAAGCTTTCACGTAAGAACGGATTCGCCTGAGACCTTAAAAACAAGAGACGAGATGATGAAGACGAGGAAGACAGAGCCGTGAGTTTACGCTACAGTTAATAGAATACAAAATCTGATTGCTGCAGAGCTCCAGACCATAATATTATTATGAATTTACATTCTGCTATTCTTTCTTGGTAATAAACAATTTTTGTTCTCACTCTCTCCTCTCCTCCCTCTCTTCATTTCTTTCTTTCTTTCTTTCTTTCTTTCTTTCTTTCTTTCTCTCTCTCCCTCCTTCCCTATCTCTCTTTCTTTCTCCGCTTTTCTTTCTTTCTTTCTCCGCTTTTCTTTCTTTCTTTCTCCGCTTTTCTTTCTTTCTTTCTCCGCTTTTCTTTCTTTCTTTCTCCGCTTTTCTTTCTTTCTTTCTCCGCTTTTCTTTCTTTCTTTCTCCGCTTTTCTTTCTTTCTTTCTCCGCTTTTCTTTCTTTCTCCTTTTACTCTGTCTTTTTCTCTTTGTTGAGACCCACATTTTTCGCGATCACAGTTTCATTATTCCCCTCTCTCTCCTTCTCTCTCTTTCTCTCTCCCACTCTTTCTCTCCCTCTCCCTCTCCCTCTTTATATATATAAATACACGCACACATACACACGCACACACACACACACACACACACACACACACACACACACACAACATAATATGTGTACGTATACGCATATGTATACTTTTTACTCTTTCGGTCTCTATAAATATCTTTTTCTCAACGTGTATATATACACACACACACACACACACACATCTTTATCTCTCTTTCTTTCTCTCAATCTGTCTCTCTTGATCTCTGTCTCAAACAGTCTTTCTCTCTCTACGCACTCATATATATCAGTGTCTGAGCGTGTGTATACGTGTGTGTATGTCACTATATATGCCTCTGTGTTTGTGTGCGAATACAAATTCGTTAATCGCTTTTCTCAATCCCTCTTTTCCTCCCACTCTCGTTCTCCTTCTCCTCCCTCTCTCTCATTCTTCCTCCTCTCTCTGTCTCTCTCATCTCCCACCTCTACTCTCCTGCTTCCCTGTCTCTTGTTTTATGTTCTATCGACCTTTAAGACGTGTTTAATGAATATAAGAAATAGAATAAGTGAACATTTGGCCCTAACCCTCCTCCACACACACACACACACGCACACATACACACACACACACACACACACACACACACACACACACACACACACACACA
>NC_068988.1:97191044-97194594 GCF_001194135.2 Octopus bimaculoides
ATAATAATAATAATAATAATAATAATAATAATAATAATAATAATAATAATAATAATAATAATAATCCTTTCTACTATTGACAGAAAACCTGAAATTTTGGGAGAGAAGATGAGTCGATTACAATGACCCCTTTATCGATCCCGAAAGGATGACAGGCAATCATGCCTGGTCTTTTTGCCTCAACACTATGGTCAATCTTTACGGCGAAGCCCCCACAAGATCTTGTTATCCTCACTTTTTATCATCGCCGCCGGTTCTTGTTCGTACCACTTTTCTGCTGTTTTGAACTCACATACATGACTAACATCCCAGTGCACTATTTTGCATACACGTTGATACTCGTTTTGTGCTAGTATACTGCACTCACACAAATTCGAGTCCTTTCCTTGCAGATTCCACATTTTCTGTCTGACTGAGTTTTATCGATCATTGCCTTTATCAGGTTCATTCTTAGGGCTTGTTTCTGATCGGTAATAATTAGCACTTCAAGTCCCTGTCTGTTAACCAGAGTCAGCGACCTTTACTTCCGATATTCTCGCTTTGTTGCATGAATCGGCCATCTAGTTTCATTTCTTTCCATCTGTTTGCTATGTTGTTCCTCTTTGAATTCTCCTGCTGTTTCGGTCAGGTTTGGGGTGAGTTTCTCTCGTTGCCCACAATATTCGCTCTTTACTCTGCAGATCATAAGTTTTCAGACTCACGATCGCAGTATTAACAGTGTCTTCTGCGTTCAGTAATCCTCTACATCTTTCCATTCTTGGTAGGTATTACTTTCAGGATGAAGTGCATTGTGTATTGTCAGCCGCTTTCTAGTTCTTCTATCTAAGATCTGCCGCTCGACTTTTCTCCATTTCAGAAAGGGAGCGGAGTATCTCAGTACGGACATTGTCCACGTATTTATGGCTTTAATAATGTTTCTGCCATTTAATTTTGCTTCCAGCATCTTCATGATTCTCCTCTTGTATTCTTCAGTGATTTTCTCTCTCATTTCTTCTTCTACAATCCTTAAAATACTCTAGATATTTGTAACCTTCATTATTCTACAGCGATCGAACGATATTGTCGTGTGGTAACATTACGCCATCAGAGTTTATCTTTCGGCTTCTCTTCATAATTAGTACTGCGCGTTTATTTACTCCAAACTGCATTCCAGTATCTTTACTGAATACTCGCACTGTTTGGACCAAAGAGTCAAGGTCTGTCTCACTTTTTTCTATATAACTTCAGGTCATCCATATAATGTAGGTTTTTTTTCTCATCTTGGATTTGTTAAACTCATAGGCAGGGTCTCGATTTTCTTAATATACTTGTCAGAAGAATTATTGCTATGACAAAGAGAGAGCGAATCTCTTTAGAAAATGCCCCTGTATATGTTTACATTGCCTGGAGATTCATTTGCACATGTCAGTTCTACTTCCCATGCTCTCATTAGACTGGCCTTTTGAAGTACAGGTACATGTGTGTGGATTAGAGCAATGTTGAATAAAGAGTCGTGCTCAAGGACAAAACGCATTGCCGTGTATCGAACTCACTATCTTGAGCCGAATAAGCTAACCACTGAGCCACGCACCTTCACGTATAATGTGTGTGTTTGTGTGTGTATACATATATACATATATGGCATGTTTGCCTAATTACATATCTATAAACTCTATCCAAATACACACTTGTGTGCATACACACACAAACACACACACACACATCAAATTATTGATATAGCTTATAACCCATCTCTTCCGTTATATATATATATATATATATATATATATATACGTACATTTATATACGTATGTGTGTGTGTATAAGTATGTGTATATATACATGTTCGCTCTCCGTCTGTCTTTAATACACACACACACACACGCGCACACATACATACTCTCTGTTTCTCTTACGCATAAATACTTTCGTTTCACACACCAGACAGCTTCACAGTTCTACCAACATGCATGGTTACATGGTTACACAGCCATTCATATTTGAAAGTATTCATCTCTCATCTATTCGAAGCGTCTTTGCAAAAGAAAGGCTTCCTTCGTCATAGCTGGCAGCTGTTGTTTCAGTGTAGCATACTTCAAAGTGCGTAACAGGCCATATTAAGCGGAGCAAACAGTAAGATGACACGACCAAAGCAACACTTGGAAAACTGATATAAAAATAATATTTATTATAGCGACAGCAGCGTCTCTATCTTCTCTTTATATGGGATGTATTTATCGATGTGTTGTTTATGCATATGGTGATGTGATGCTGATTCTCTCCAGCTATCATTACTGATGCAGTTTTGTAACTGCTGCTGTCTTTCATTTTTAAAATTTTTTTGTTGTTGTAAATACATATTTTCAATATATTCTTATAACTCTGTTGGTGGGGAAAGTGCTGTTGGTGATTGTGATGTAGGTGTGTTTATTTATTTATTTATTGTTGGGAGATGGTGGAGGGGGTTGTGACGATACGGAAGAGCTTTGGTGTTATTCTTTAGGTTTCTTTTTTAATTATGTTTATGATCCCCTTCTGGAAAATCAAAGTAATAACAGAAATGATTGCAACAACAACAGCAGCAAGCAACAGTAACAAGGAATAATAATAATAATAATAATAATAATAATAATAATAATAATAATAATAATAATAATAATAATAATAATGATGATGATGATAATGATGATGATGATGATGATGATGATGATGATGATGACAACAGCAACAACAACAATCATAATAATAATAATAATAATGATAATGATAATGATAATAATAATAATAATAATAATAATAATAATAATAATAATAATAATAATAATAATAATAATTATGATGAAGATGATGATGATGATGATGATGATGATAACAAACAATGAAAGAAAGCTATGTCTTAATGTAAGCCATCTCAGAAAACTGAAAGATTTTTCTTATATGGAATATATATATATATATGTATATATATATATATATATATATATATATAAAGTAGCTTGCCTCAGATGCGCCACCACAGCAACACGTGCGTCAAAATATAAACACAAAGACTGCAATATTTCTAGACGAAAGTTGCCAACCCGTGAGTCAAATTTAAAATTTTAATTCCATATACATCCATACTTGTACAAGACCTCTCTATGTACGCACATTGCTATTTGTTCTCGGTCCCGCGCTTATACATCAATAATAATAATGAATACGAGAGAAACATCAACACATGTCCGTGGGCGGTGTTCACTCAAAAAGTAAACGCTGTAAAGATGGACCCATAAGAAAACCAACGAAAAAAAACGTACGATGGACGGATAACCATGAATACTATGAAATGGTTGACTTATGATTTAGTCACACTACTGTGCAACACTCCTCCAAAAACATACAAGAATAGCCGCATCCAGTAAACACGCAACAAAATGAACAAAGACCACAACATGTGCCATAGAAGTCTGAGACTCAATAAAAGAACACAACCTGCGCAGCACAAACAACACATAATACGGAAACTGATACAACAGAAGACTGAAAGCAAACCCCAGAGCAAATGATGCCATACAATATCCCCCCCCCC
>NC_068988.1:97194732-97197412 GCF_001194135.2 Octopus bimaculoides
ACCTCACCTCACCTCACTCACACCTCACCTCACCTCACCACCTCACCTCACCACCTCACCTCACCTCACCTCACCTCACTCACACCTCACCTCACCAGCACAAAGGTGCAACAGGTGGTGCAATGCAAAGCTGCTTGAAACTATCAAATGTTGGAAAAGAATGGCGATGACATTCGTGACCTCAGTTTATGGGAGGCAGGAGTTTACGCAAGAACTCTGATTGTAACAGCGAAAATGAAGCTGGAGTTTTAAGCGAAGGCCTCTCGCTCGGCAGTGGTCCAGTTAAGATGTAAACTGACAACAGCTGTTATACTAAGACACCATCAGCAGATAATAGAGAAAGGAGGAGGAAGTGGAATTTGGCATAAATAAATGTGCAATATCAGTCATGAGAAGGGGACAGAAATAGCCTAAATGCTGCAGTGACGATAGACATCGAGGAAAACCCGAAAATCCTCGAAGCCTATCAGACCAAACAGGAGAACTGGTCTGGGATGAGCATAGAACTCCTCATACAGACGACACAAAAGAATGTGGATCTCATCCCGGACCAGATCTTTCTTCTTGGAGGCAGCATTACCAGGAAATCGAAGATTTTCGAGGAAATATCACCAAGAGAATTCTTCATCAAGAGAATTCTTGGTGATTTACTTTTGGAAACATCCCAAGCCAACAGGAGAGACGGGCAACTCACCCCTCTAAACAAAACCAAATAAGCTTTCCTTTTCTTTTCTTTTTTCGACAACATGGTCGTGTACAGAATAGGCAGCGTGAATGTACGTGGCCTGGGGTCGTTTGGAAGCTGGGTCACCTGCCCAACGACCTCAGGGAATTGAATGTCGACGTGGCGGCCATTAGTGAGACGAGAATTTCCGACTCACGGAACTTTCAACCCATTTTCGGTGACTATGAGGCGTACGCATCTCCAAGTCGTCCGGGATCGAGCGGCAGAGTCGCCGTGATGGTTCGAGAAAATCTGGGTCTTGCAATACGGACGATCTTCCTGGATCCGGAAGGTTAAGTCGGTGGTCGGCGGACGTGACAGACTGCGAAGGACATACTTTCAGGCTAGTTGCCGTCTCTGCTCCAACAGGGGCAGGACGACCAGATTTCTTCAGATGTCTGGAAACTTTCCTGGGAATGTTTCGCTCTTTTAGATGTAAGGTGGGACTGTGTAAGGTTTATTAAAATCCCGCTGCCAAACAATCAGGTCCCTTCCCGCCTCGTCTTCTAATTCTCTTTCTTCTCTACTTCTTTATCATCATCACATTCAACTGTTTACTCTTTCCTCGCCATCAACATCATTATTATCAACATAATCACCAACAAACGTCCCCACCAACCGCGAACGTCATCACCGCTGCCGCCACCACCGCCGCAGCTACCAATATCACCAGCACCACTAACACCAGCACCACTACCACCACCAATGCTATCATCCCACCCATACCACCCCCACCGGCACCAGCAGCAGCAACAACAACAACTGCAACAACAACAAACACATAGAAGCCAAAATGTGAATTGTTATCGTAGTTTGTAGTTGGAGCTTTCGACTGTTTGCTTGTTTTGTCACATCGTTGTTGTTGTTGTTGCTGCTGTTGCTGTGATTGTCAATGTTGCTTTTTGTTGTTGTTTTTCTTGTTGCTATATTTAAATAGAATTAACGGGGGGGGGGAAGTTGTATCGAAAATAAGAAAATTACGAAAGCCATTGAAGTGTTTATATATGTTTATATATATATATATATATATATATGTGTGTGTGTGTGTGTGTGTGTGTGTGTGTGTGTGTGTGTGTGTGTGTGTGTGTGTGCGTGCGTGCATGTTTGTATGCTTCTGTGTATGCATGTACGTTTCATACCTGTTTGCATGCGTGTGTGTCTATATGTATGTAAACACGTACACACACACACACACACGTACACACACACACGTACGCACGCACACACACACACACACACACACATCCACATACACGCCACGTATAGAAAGTCCTCCATTATAGTGTTTCATTATCCGACTGAATGGAGCTGTTGAAAATGATATCTTTTTGCTAACACAACTCGGCTACAGATCATTAATGTTACGCTTCGCTGAACACAGATCAGACCTGGACAAGGAAGGAAGGAAAACGTGAAGCCAAGCAGGTGACAAAGACTCGTTGCCGTTTGCTAGAATCCTTTACAGGAAGAATCGGTCGCTTTGCTTTGTTGTGTCACTGCAAAATAACTGTTCTTCCTTAGAGAGGAAGAACAGTTGTGGAAGATTGTTCTGTCGATACGGTATCGGACGATCAATCGACAGGGTGTCGGTTTCGCGTCCTGGTAACAGCACTGCGTTGTGTATTTTCACTGATTAAGAGGAAAAAATCCCAAACAAAACAAAACAAAAAGCAAAACGAAAAACATTATATGCATGTATACATGTATTATTTCATTTATGTATGTAATATCTCATTGATTCAATAAGACATTCAATACTTCATTTCATTTTACTATTTATATTATATATTCCATATTCTATATCCCACATTAATTTTATAAGAATATAAATAAAACATAAAAAACAGACAGAGTTGGAACTCTTTTAAATAATATATTCCTCTATACACTATCATACAAACCCCTTTTATATATATATATATATATATATATAGATATATATAGTTCAAATTTACA
>NC_068988.1:97197808-97199387 GCF_001194135.2 Octopus bimaculoides
TATATATATATATATATATATGTATATATATATGTATGTATGTACACACACACACATACACGCCGACCATCCACAGAGTTCCCGTCTATCAAATTCTTTCAGAAAGCATTGGCGTGCCCGGAGCCTAAGTAGAAAACACTTTTCCAGTGAGTTGCGGAGCGGGATTGAGCTGGGAACCACGTGGTTGCAAAGCTAGTTTCCTAACCACACAGCTTTGCTTAAATTTCGAAAGGTTACCGCTGCGATCGTCAAAATAGTTTGAACATCCAGTCAGACGTGCCAGATCCTCAGTGGCAAAACAGTTGCGCCCAATCGACTCATTGCAGTTCTTAGTTGGTTTGATTTACTCTAAGGTCACAGTTGACTGACCAGAATTATGATCGAAATCGTTCAGGCGGCAACATCTCTTTTAGTACTTTTATTCTAATATAGATTTTACTCCAATATAGACTTTAGAAATGACTCTTAATAATGTTTAGTTGTTATTTCGAGCAAGTTAGACGACCAGGCAGAAGCTTTCTCGTAGTGTTGTTCTCTCTGTTGTGTATCTTTCACAAAATTTTTGTTTGACGAGCGTTTGTAAGTTATTGAACCGAATTCAGTGGTGGTTGTGGTGGTGGGGGTAGAGGTCAGTGAGTTGAGCTAAAATTGTTGAAGTGAATGTTGAAGGCTTATTGAGGGCTGAGATTCTGAATCCTGAAGAGGTCAAGTGCTGTGAGGACGCAGTCTTGGAACGTTTTAAATCTGCATTTGCATCATGTAGTCGCATCCTGCCGTTGTTCTCTAAGCTGCAGCTGTTAGAAAGAGAGAAGAAAGAGAAGGAAAAGGGAGAAGGAAAAGAGAAGGAAAAGGGAGAAGGAAAAGAGAGAAGAAAGAGAAGGAAAACGGAGAAGGAAAAGGGAGAAGGAAAAGGAGAAGAAAGAGAAGGAAAAGGGAGAAGGAAAAGGGAGAAGGAAAAGGGAGAAGGAAAAGAGAAGGAAAAGGGAGAAGGAAAAGAGAGAAGAAAAAGAAGGAAAAGAGAGAAGGAAAAGAGAAGGAAAAGCAGAGACAGATTCAATGCATTAAGAAATGCAACTGCAGCTGCCGTTGCCTCTTTTCTGTTGGTATTTTTGTCTCTCTGTAACTAAATGGATCTTCGTCAGTTTGACGATGAGTGCTCAGATGTTTGACCCAGGTCACCTATCTGTCCCATATGTCAACGTCTACGTAGCCGTGTGTTCCACAGATACGTGGGAGCTTAATGAAGTTATCAGACGGAATCAGTGTAAATCACTGTGACATGGAGGGTGAAAAGATCGGATATTTCAATTATAGGTTACGGTCGGTACAAGGGGCTTCCATACAGTTTCCCGTCGACCCAATTTCAATATGTCGAACCAAGGCCATGATAAACAGCGTTTGTCCATCATGCCAAAAATCAAAGTCAACAATATGCAGTGAGTGCGATCGAAACACGTTTCGAACAATTATGAATGAACTAACTGGAAATCAAGAAAGTTTGAATATTCAAATACTTTATTCTCCTTATTATCAATCTCTCTCTCTCTCTCTCTCTCTCTCTCTCTCTCTCTCTCTCTCT
>NC_068988.1:97199397-97206940 GCF_001194135.2 Octopus bimaculoides
TATATATATATATATATATATATATATATATATATATACATACATACAAAGATAAATACGGAGAAAATAGAAATAGATGTGCGATACGTAAAGTCTATAGATTTCCGTAAATATGCATAAGAAAGCAACCATAAATGTGAATATATTAACATGCACACATATGTATAAAAACACACATACGTGCACACGCACACACACACACGCACACACACGCACACAGACACACGCACACACACATGCACACACACACACGCACTTACGCACGCGCGCACATACACACACAAGTAGAAATTTGTGTACAAGAAATTAGAAAAATTAAAAAGAATTAAGAAAAATATCTCTTTATCCAAGAAAATGATTGTATCTAAAACGAAGGTCCAGAACTGGAGAAGGCTTTTTGGAAACACTGATGCAATTTGAGAGGGCAGCTGCAGTTGCATATCTTAACATAATGTGCACTGATATTCTCCCCCTTTCTCCTTCACTTTATCTCTCTCTTCCTCTCCCTCTCAAACAGCTGCCTCCCAAAGAGCAGCGCCATAATGCATACTCGAGATGGAACGCTATTTCAAAGCTGAATGTTAGCGGGAGGAGGAGGAGGAGGAACGTGGAGGACAAGCAATTCGTCAACAACAACAGCAACATCAATAACATCAATAATAATAATAATAATAATAATAATAATAATAATAATAATAATAATAATAATAATAATACATGACATTTTGATACGTGAACAGAATAATCAATTTACACCAGTTAACTTAAACAACAATCTGTGTGGGTTGGTTGCAGCAATTAGAATATTATAAAAAAAAATTTATAGAAAACAAGCAGAAATATAAAACCGTTGCATTAACAGCAGCAGGAACAAGAAAAACAACATGGGTGACAATAATAATAATAATCGCTCATTTGCCACAGGGGCTTATAGATACAATACGAAACCTATCTGCTGATAGGCTACCAGACGTGTGGGGCTGTATACACGCATACTAGCATGTGTGTGTGTGTGTGTGTGTGTGTGTGTGTGTGTGTGTGTGTGTGTGTGTGTGTGTGTACGAATATACCAGAGGCAATCTAACACCAATGCACAAAGAAGATTGACTCGGTGCAACAAATGAGGTATTCAGAAAGGCTAGAAGAACTGAGGTTTTACTCCCAGAGAGACGAGGCGAAATATATGCAAAAGATATATAAATGCTACATCCTGGGTGGCTCAGCTCCCAATTTGGGGATTCAAAGCTATACCAATCACCAAACTGAACGCCACTGCATAGAACCCAAGGTGCTGTCCTGTTCATCTAGAATAAGGACCAAGTACTATAACAACTTAGGATTCATGGGCACACAATTTTCAACATTCTTCCGAGCTTATTGCAAGTAAGCCCTAGTTAGAATTTTCTTCGGGTCGAGTAGCCCATCCCACTCAAAAGGTCTTTGAATAAGGGTTGTTCGAGGATGTTGAACGAAATACCCACGTTTCCAGAGGTGAATTATCCAAACCCCAAAGAATTCCTCTCATCACATGGCTATGATGCTCCCCCACTACTTCTGCTCATGATCAGAGATGCACATATCGTCAGCCACCAAGGGAAATGTTCAACTGGTTAAAGTCAAACAACTGATAAGCAAATCTATAGTATTGAGCAGATTATTTGCTGTGGCCCATCTTTTATACCAAGACAAAACAATGTACATGATAACACTTCCAATCAGTTAAGATCAGAAACCATAAGAGCCACTGCCAAGATTTCTATAGTGGGCTAGTTGAGGGGTATGAGTGATGATGGGCGAATGGTGGTGGTGGTAGTAGTAGTAGTAGTAGTAGTAGTAGGAGTAGTAGTAGTGTTGGTGGTGGTGGTGGTGGTGTGTTTGTGTATTGATTTGATAACTCTCCTGGGGAAGAGGGGCGATACACATGCTTAGTAACACCAAACGCGCGCGCACGGGCATACACACACACACAAACATGCACACACACATACACACACGCACACGCACGCACGCGCGCACACACCCACCCTATCCCCGTCCCGCAACTCATTCTGCCTATATTCTGTCGAAGACAAACTCTCACCGTTCTGTTTGTTTCATAACTGCCATTGTTATTTATTTCAATTTCAAGGCTACACCAAGACGTGTTGAGGCTTTTCCGGTGAAGCCTTTGGTCGTAGGTATTTTTATATTAATTTCTCATAATTTGAATGGCAGACAGAAAGAGCCACGAGCAAATGGTGAGTTTAAAGTGAAAATTAATATTACCTGTCTATCAATGCTAATGAAATGATAACGGAAAATGGAAAATTCAATGTTATGTTCAGACATAACGGACGTTGAAAAGAACGTTTTCAATTAGAGCCGCTCCGGACTGAACTGACAAGATTTTAATTGTTGTCACCGAATCGAGAAGTGGTTTATTTTTGACAGATTGAATGAGCTGAGACGGCATTCGCGTTAGTGTATGCGTGCGCATATGGGTGTGTATATATACACGCACATACATATATACAAGGACAGGCATGCCTATATATATATATATATATATATATATATATATATATATATATATATATATATATATATATATATATGAACATATATATATATACATGTATATGTATTTATATATATATATATATATATATATATGAACACACATATACTCACACACACACATACACATAAACATACATACACACATACATGCTTCCCTGTGCATACATGGGTGTGTGTGTGTTGTAATCAGGCGTACATTTCTGCAAGTTTATAAAGCGATCGGTTGAAAAGTTTTCCTAACAGGTAATTGTTATCATAGATAGGACATTTCATGAAAATGTTAAGAAAGCTTTCTTAGAAAGGTGTAAGGCCCAGCCAGAATGTAAGCAATGGCGGAGGAGCCACAGAAAAAATGGTGAAGAAAACACAGTTAAACTTATCATCTACCATTTCTGATATCATCCGCTCTCTTTCTAATAATCCTTTCTACTATAGGCACAAAACCTGAAATTTTGGGGAGGGAACTAGTCAATTGCGTCGGCTCCAGTGTTTTACTGGTACTTAATTTATCGACTCCGAAAGGATGAAAGGCAAAGTCGACCTCGGCGGAATTTGAACTCAGAACGTAGCGACAGGCGAAATACCTCTAAGCATTTCGCTCGGCGTGCAAACGATTTTGCCAGCTCGCCGCCTTCGATAATAATAATAATAATAATAATAATAATAATAATAATAATAATAATAATAATAATAATAATAATAATAATAATAATAATTTCATTATAGTGCTGGTTTGTTTGCATACTAGTAACATAGCGGTTCGACAAAAGGGCTGATAGAATATGTACGACACTTAAAAATAAATCCATGGGTGGATTTGTTCGACTAAAAGCCTTCAAGATGGCACCCCAAAACGAACGCAGTCCAATGACTGAAACAAGCAAACGTTAAAAACAAATAATAAAAGGAATAAACAAGCCTTGAAATAGGTGCAGCCGCATAAAAGAATAAAAGAATAAAAGAATAAGAGAATAAGAGAATAAAAGAATAGAAGACATACGAAAATAATAACCTAACATACTTTTCTCCATCTTTTAGTTAAGACTCTTTAGCCATGTTTGTTTGTTTCATCATCATCATCATCACGAAATCCACCTCTACTCCCCCCTCTCTCTCTCTCTCAATATATATGAGTCTGTGTGTCCTGTAGTTTCTAGTCACCTCTTACTTGCTTAGACTACCCTTTATCCACCTCTGCAAAAATCAGCATTCCCGCCACCACCACATCTCTACTACTACTACTACTACTACTACTACTACTACTACTACTACTACTAATAATAATAATAATAATAATAATAATAATAATAATAATAAAAATAATAATAAAATCTGAGACTCTAAAAGGCCATGATACCTCACAGAAGATTCTTTACATCGTAATGGTTTGCCAATGTTTGTTTTCTTTGAAATTAGCCAAGAACAAGCGACCGGTGTGTATATATTTATAATGATTTCATGCGTATATATGTTTGTATTCGTACACTTGTGTGTGTGTGTGTGTGTGTGTGTGTGTGTGTGTATGGAGATCTATACACACGCACACACGCGTATGTACTTGTATGGTTTCAGTGTATTTTGTATGCATTTATGTATGTATGCGTGTATCTGTACCCGTGTGTTTGTGTGTGTATATATATATATATATATATATATATATATATATATATATATATGTGTGTGTGTGTGAGTGTGTATATATACATATATTTATGTATGCATATATATGTGCGTGTGTGTGTATATATATATATGTATGTATATTTGTGTAAATTTGTCTGTGTATGTATATGAAAACATGCATACACACACATATACATACATGCATATATGAACACACACATATATATATATGCGTACATATATAAGTGTACGGTGTGTGTGTATGCGTGTGTGTGTGCATGCTGTCTTTTTGCTATAGAACGTGCCTTGCGGTGCACGTGTGCGTGTGTGTATATAAGAGTTAAGAGACATGTTATTTGGTTGAAGGTTAAGGCACAGGTGTTTAATCAAATTGACATGGCTTCTAACCCCCAAAAGTGTGATAGTTCGCCCCTCGCCGTACGCCGTCAGCAAATCCAAGCTAGTGGGTCGGACCTCTTAGAATGTAACACAGAGTATGAAATATACAAAAAAAAAAAGCAGGGAACATTGAAAGGAAAGAAAGGAATGGTGGAATCGTGGAGTAAGTCGTGTGATGGAGCAGAGACGGCTTTCGTTTTCTTAGCTCTCTTTAATTTCTCGCTTTTCTTTCATGTTTTCTTTTTTTATGTAAGAACACTTAGATTGGAAGGTGATGTCAACATCGTTTTAATACATCAAGTAAAGATTGGAGACAAGCAAAGCTTAAGTTGAACTTTATATCATTACTAAGACTCATATGTACTCATACACATCTATGAACACACGCACACACACAGCCACGTACGTACACAGACGCATATTCATACGCGCTTCATACATACTTTGGCATGCCAACACAATCGACGTGTGAAGTATATCTGCTGACGTCTACACATAAATAAGCAAGACTTTGTGCACTTAAACATTAACATGTGTGTAAGCACGACTTGTTTGTTTGTGTATGTATATACATGTGTGTGTATGTCTGTATGTGTGTGGTGTATGAATATATATGTATATATATATATATGTGTATACATACACATATATACCTGTAGACATACATGATTATATATATGTATATGTATATATTTATGTATATATGTGTATATATATATATATATATATATATATATATATATATATATATATATATATATATATATATATATATATATATATATATATACATATATATGTATGTATATATGCCTGTGTGTGATTGCGTCTGTGTGTGTGTGTGTCTTTTCCCTTTTACTTGTTCCAACTATCAGACTGCGGCCATGCTGGGGCACCGCCTTCAAGAATTTTTATCGAACGAATCGACCTCAGTAATTATTATGTTTTTAAAGCCTGCTTTTTATTCTATCGGATTCTTTTGCCAAACTGCTACATTACAGGGACGTAAATACACGAACACCGGTTGTCCTGCGGTGGTGGGGAACAAACACAGACACACACACACGCACACACACACACACACACATACACGCACAAATATACACACATGCACACACAAAAAACATGTGTTCGACAGGCTTCATTCAGTTTCCGCCTACCAAATCCACCTACCAAGATTTAGCAGGAAACACTTGCCCAGTGTGTCACGCTGTAGGACTGAACCCAGAACCACGTGGTTAGGAAGCAAACTTGTAACCACACAGCCACTCCTGCGCCTGCACACACACACACACACACACACATATATGTGTTTATATATGTATGTATATATGTGCATATATGGGCGTGTGAGTTTTGTGACTGTCTGTGTGTGTATAGTCATGTAATTACTTCCACGCCCTGTTTGTGGTGCATCTCACTCACACCTATAGAACACGGGCAAAGACACACACACTCCCTGCCTTTCATAGATGTTTCTCTGTGTTTATGAATCAGTGAGTGTGAGAAAGCATAAATAGTGAGATATACGTACAGAGGCGTGTATTGACGAGCCATCAGTGGCTTATCAGCACTCGCGTTTCTCTCTCTCTCTCTCTCTCCATTTAACGTAAAATTAATCAATAGTCTTTAGTAGATTTCGTCTTTATTAAACTTGTACAAATAGGAATAACAGTGACTTCGTGGTTTCGGTCTGATAGTTTTCGCCAGGTTCGACTAGAGACGCGTTCACTTTTGATTTTATATCGTCTTTGAGGTATTTCTTTGTACGTATTTCTGGGTAGGCGGTGCTAATGAAATGAGAATTCGGCTTGGTATATGTAGATTTTGGAAAATTGATGTTTGAGAAGGTGGATAGGAGAGGATCGGAGGCAAATATGTTTATAGAGTGTGGGTTCATGGAAAGATATTGCTGGTAGATTTAGTTTGGTTTGATCTTGAATGCTAGACTGGGTACAGAAGTGTACACATTATTAGTGAGTCAGATTCATATACACATATCCATAGATGCATACACGTGATACACGTGTGTGTGTGTGTTTGTGTGCTTCTGTGTGTATGTGTTTCAGCGGAGTGGTAAGATCTCTGAACACCTATTGAAAGAGGTGACATCGTTACCAAATCTGTGCAAAAACGGTATTTCCCCAGCAAGACTGGAAAGCCACATCCATGCTGCTTTAAGAGAACTATTAAGCGATGGCGTTGCTCCATCTGCCGTTGCAGTCACCATGTATGTATGTATGTATGTATGTATGTATCTATCTATTATACATGTATGTGTGTGTATGTATGTATCTATGTGTTTATGTATGCATACATGTGCGTGTGTGTATGCATGTATGTATGTGTATGTGTGTGTGCCTATGTGAAGATATCCTAAAATCTAATTTTATACGAAAGATTAAGTCAAAGTATAAACCAGTGACATATCTCTGATCACCAAATTCATCATTTCAGCAACAACAAACAAATATAGAAATAAGATAGAAATAAAAACCAAAAATAAAATAGCGAATTTTATCTCAATAAACTACAACGAAATTATCAACGACAAAAAAAGACAAAATCAGGTAAAAACAAAAACAAAAAAAGTCTGAAATATTTTAAAAACTCCTCATGTTTTCATTATTTTCTTAACATAATCTTAGCAATATGTATAAAAGGAAACAAGAATTTCTTTAGTCCAACACATAATAATAACCATACATTATTATGAAATTGGATTACGTTAAATAGCACAACGCAATAAAGATTGTAATGGAATTATAGTAAACATCAAATCATAATGAAAGATTTATCATTAATTCAATAAAGCAGTTTAGGTTTGGTTTGTTTTTTTTAAATTTTTCTTCATCTGCAACAACTTCTTTGTTAGGAAGGTTCCATTATTTTCAACCGATGAAATAAAAAGATTAAACTAAGCAGACATATATTAGGAGTGAATGCGAGAGTAAACAGGTGC
>NC_068988.1:97207044-97210360 GCF_001194135.2 Octopus bimaculoides
ATACCTACCTACCTACCTAAATACATACCTACTTACACGCACATACACATACATATATACACACTCACGCACAGATAAATGCATGTTTCACTCTGTCTCTCTATCTCTCTAACTATCTGTGTGTATATATATATATATACATATATGTGTGTATATATATATATATATATATATATATATATGGACATTTATGCATATTTACAATAATCAACGGAAAAGTGGTCGGACCATAAGTTCATAGGCAACATTTCAGATTGTATTACTTCTGAAGAAGTACCTTATATTCGAAACGTCGAAAAGTTTTCCTCACAGTTTTATGAAAACTAAAGTAATTACACATACAGTTTATGCTTTTACAAATACCTTTGGCATCTACTTTACACATAACATGCATTTACCATATACATATATTCCTGTTACGCACACACAGCATCTATGTATCTTTAAGTTATAACACACACACACACGCATACACACACTCACAAACACTCACACACATATGTATGTATGTTTCGTAACTTTAACATATGCGATACGACATTTATATGTCATATAACATAGGTATAAAATACATATATCATGTATTAAATTGCAGAAATAACCTAAATATATCATAGAATATAATTTATATAATTTTGATGGATTTGCGTAGACTAAAACGCAACACGAGAACAACAAAATGAAAAATTGAGGATGTGTAAGTTTTTATATTTTGCAAGTTTTATGGCTGCAAAAGGGGGGGGGGAGAAAGTAATAGAGAGAGAGAGAGAGAAGAAAGATAAGAGACTGTGAGGGGGGTAAAGGGAGATGAAGTCATGTGTGTGTGTGTGTGTGTGTGTATGTGTGTCTGCATATCTGTGAATGTATGTGTGTGAGTGCGTGATTATGGTGCGTGTGTGACCTTTAATGTATACGTGTTATTTAAACTATAATTGAACATAAACGTAGACGGAGAAATTGCAAATTGTAATTAGAAAAGCGAAGACCTTTCAGCAAAGAATGTGTTGTAGAGGTGTGGAGAATAGGAAGACAGATATGAAGGAAAATTGGGGACGATAGGAAGAGAGGGATAGATATAGATAGATAGATAGATAGATAGATAGATAGATAGATAGATAGATGTATATAATTGCATGCGTATATAAACTGGATACTCACTTGATATGAATTATTTGCCCATGTGAGTTGACAGTATTTGATTGTAGAGGAATGCAAATTCAGGTTTAACGTACATGCAAATATACATATATTGTTAGGCGCACAGATGTACCAAATTATACATTCATACAGTCGGATATGCAACGGGTGCATAAGCATACCCACATGCGCATACACATGTTGCACGCACATATCACACATAAATAAGTGTATGCGTATGTATGTGTGTGTGTGTATGTATGTGTGTGTGTGTATGTGTGTGTTAATATTTTCACATAGTTTCTATGCTCCTTCATGCTTGTGTTCGGATGTATGTGTAAGATATATATATATATTTATGAATATTACACCTCCAACCACACACCCACACACAAACACATACATTTATAAGTGTATGTATATGTATATGCATATATGTATGTGTGTGTATTTATATATATATATATATATATATATATATATATATATATATATATATATACACACATATGCATATACATATGTATATATACACATAAATACATACACAAACACACCCTCACATATAATATAAGCATATTTATACATACGTATATGTATGTATGTATGTATGTGGAGCCCCCTCACAGACAGTTAACACAAGAGAGATAATCAATTATAAAATTTAGCTAGATTAGAGTTTTGAATTTGAAGTAAAGGAGTAAAGATGGATATAAGGTGCATATTTAATGTTTTACTTTTGCTTCTCTATGACGAAGTTCTTAGGATTTCTAGTCAGGGATAATCACGTATTAACTCCATTGTATATCCGTTTTAAAAATCACCAGCATAGCATTACCTGAGATATATAAATAAACCATTTTATGAAATAAGACATTTGTTATAGACGAGAAATAGCTATAGTCTGGAAGACAATCATTAAAGTATGGATGTGTGTTTTTCATAAAGTGTTGGAAGTCTAGCAATTGAGAGAGGAGAGAGCCGTATAATTATTGTTAACATAATTAACTGTTAGCAATTTTGAATAAGAAAGGAAGCTAATATCAAAACTTTACAAAAGTTTGAATCTTATGATTGGAATGGCACAGACAAAAGTGATAATTTGACATTTGTTTTGGAGGCTTGGATTACCTTAGGATGCGTTTCAAACTCGGTTTGGCCTCAACAGAATAACACAGACTCCGCGTCTCCAAAAACTATGAACAATTTAACATGTGCACAAATAATTTAGCACATACATTGCAAAGTGGAAACATTGGGGCATGCGTGATAACAGCGCGTCGCTGCATCCACCATTTATTGGTCATTCCATACTCCTGGCAGATGATACTCAAGCGTCAACCCTCCTACCCATGGATCTGTTTGGGTAGACGTTACTGGTGAGTGTTTTATGCGGTCAGAGTGCAAATCCTATCACAACCTCTTTTAGTCACCTTTCACAATACGCAGAGAAAACATTGGATCTTTTCTTCGACATGCCGATCCCCACTCAGTACGAGAGCAACGTTTAATAAGAACACAACACGCTGCGCGGTCCAGGAGTCGAACCAATGATCTCACGATCATAAATGCAACATCCTAACCACTAGGCTACGAACGAAGAGAACCTGTATGAATAAAACAAAAGGAGCTAAGAGGAAGTAATTCAAAGAGGCCAGTGACATGTCTTTATTTAATGGTGCCGATATAGTGTATGGCATACCATACGCCATACATTCAAAGTTGCCAGCAATCATCTGGAGGGTTTTGAAGCTTTTTCGCTGGGAGGGAAGTTTTAATAAATTGAAAAAATAGAGTATGACGGAAAATTGTTACCACATCAGAAATATTTTCTTTGAAATACAAGATTAAAATTTAGGACATCCTGAGGTCAAGAAATGACTTTGAAAATTGACATTTTTAAAAGATATAACAATGATAGTGTGTTGGAAAGAGAAGGAGAAAGAGAAAGAATCCTAGGGATTCAAAGACTCACACAGGTCTGGCATTAATTTGTCAGCCAAGTGCACGGCTAACAAGAACGAACGTGGCTCAGATTAGGATAAACCTTCAAGTCGTTCTGAAAATCAGGAGGTACCTTCTTCTGTTCATATATATGTGTTTGTGTGTATAGGTGTGTGCGTGTGTTTGCGTACGCGTGCGCATGTACGTGGGTGTATATATATATATATATATATAT
>NC_068988.1:97213024-97214475 GCF_001194135.2 Octopus bimaculoides
GTGTGTGTGTGTGAGAGAGAGAGAGAGAGAGAGAGAGAGAGAGAGAATTAAACTGAAAGAGAGATGAGAGAGAATTGAATTGATGGAGAAAAAAATTGGCAAATGTGAGGATTGTTGGAAGGTTTGGCGAATGCAAAAATATATTGGAATGGTTTGACAGAGCAAGAAGAGATTATCCGAAAATACCTTGATAGTGATGGTGATGGTGATGGTGGTGGATTTTAGAATAGCAGTCTTTTCCTTAATACCATAAATTCTTCTTCTGCTTATCCTAACAGTGACCTTATAGATATTCCACTCTAAGAAGTGAAATAATGCGAAAATAGGTGGAGTAGATTTGTTTCATGACTCTCAAAGTTTCTAAAGAATATTCTTCAAAGAATTCTTCTGTCGAAAATAACATCCAATTCTCGATGGTAAGAATAAAGCTTCTAAACGGACAGAGACGATTCCAAGGGTTGCTTTCGAATAATGGTAACATCTATCTATTTACAAGCTTTTTAATCCCATCAATGTAAAACTATTTTGGTTTCAAAGCGAAGAACTCTGAAATGTCAGTTTCGACCTCCTCCTGGCTTGCGAAAGTTATGTTCCCCAAATGATTCTGTAAACTACGAAACAAATGGTAGTCTGAAGGAGCAAGGTCGGGAGAATAAGGTGGATGAGCAATTTTTTCCCAACCAAGCTCTTCGATCTTCTATGATATGACATTTTCAGTGTGGGGTCGCGCATTGTCCTGATGAAACATCACTCCTTTTTGATTCACTAAAGCGGGTCTTTTTTTTCTTCAAAGCTTGGTTCAAACTCTCTAATTGCTGACGGTAGACTTGAGCATTGATTGTTGCATTAGGTGGTAACAATTCAAAGTGAATTACTCCTTTGCAATCCCACCAGATAGAGAGAAGAACCTTTTTCCTATGAAGTTCCCTTCTCGGTTGTGGTTGAGTTTTTCCCCTTTTACCAAGTCACTGTTTACGGCGTTTAACATTTCGATAGAAGATCCATTTTTCGTCACCAGTCACAAGTCTATCGAAAAAGGGTGAAATGAGTAATATGCGCGTGGAAGGCTGCATCATTACTCACGTCAATGTTCAGGTCACGCACTGATTTTGATTCAGGGACTGCAGTTGTATGTATGTATGTATGTATGTATGTATGTATGTATACAAATGCATATATTCTCGTCTTCTATTTCGCAGAAGGCTAACAGCAATGTAATTCTGAATATACTAAAAAAAAAATACGAGTTTATACGCGCGCGTGCGTGTATATGTGTATGGATGTGACTATGCGTGCATGTATATAAGTATGTATGTATGTGTATATATATATATATATATATATATATATATGTTTACATATGTGTGTATGTGTCTGTGTAGAAAGATAAATACACAGGTAAATAGGGAGATATGTCTATATGTATACACAGGTGAATTTATATATATATA
>NC_068988.1:97214878-97218194 GCF_001194135.2 Octopus bimaculoides
ATATATATATATATATATATATATATATATATTATATACATGTCTTTTTGATGTTTTACTTCTTCTTTTTATGATTTTTTATGTTTCTATTCGTAAATTTGTCCAATTCATTAATGTACATATTTGTAATATATTTTAAATATTTTCTCCGGCGTTGCAATTCTTCACTAGTTAAGAAAATTCAACTTTCAAATGACTCAGATTTGCATGCGGAAAATTTGTGTTGCCGCAGGATTGAACTCTGTGCAATAATGAGTGCCAACGTTATTGAATTCACAAATAATTCATTAGACTGCAATGCCATGAACCATTTACCATTTCTTTATGTAGTTTGGCGATCGAATAGCTTCGTACTTGAATTATTTCATGCGGATGATGTCTTGGAATTATTTAATCTGTAAACAATTCTGCAATCCTACGCCAAGAAATGTCCAATCGCCTATGTTTTCATTATGGTTCTATTGTCACTTTCTTCATAATTATAGTAAAGTCTTTACTTTACTGGGGACATCGTAATAAGCTGGAAGATGTTGATAATTACTTCCCTCAGATGCAGCAAAACTAAAATGAAAATGTTTGCAATGCAGTTACTTAACACCGAGTACCACCTCTTCAGATATCTCACTGTATAAATTAACATAGTCTCCATATAATCAGTTTTTACTCTTCTCCCATACATTTTCTCGTACGTGTGTACACCATAGATTTTCTGTTGGTTGTGTCTCCTTTACGAAACTGCGATGGCTTAACTGATATTCTTCTTTGGCACCTTTCTTCCATTATTTCTAGCAGTATTTTTATTAGTCGTCTGTCTTCTGTGAAGTGGATAGCCTGTTGCTGGGGATAAGAAGCTGTTTCCTTCAGGCTGCAGAGCCATTCACCTGTTGTATTATGTTGCTCTTGCTTACCCCAGAAAAGTCGACTTTCATCAGCATCAGGGACTAATCCATCACGTTTTTTATCGCCATTAATCTCTTGATAAAATCGCTTTTGGTTGGTTCTAAGCAATTTGTTTTACTGGTATTGTTTAATCCGTTGTTCAAACCTAGTTAGCTTTGCTTTTTTTCTGCATGTATGCGCTGCTTCAACATTCAGGCCGTTTGTATCTACACCATACTTCCATTCATTCTTAAGTTCTCCATTTCTTTTCCTGACATGCATTGACACTACATTGTTCAAGGAGCTTATATGTTCAGAAATGATATATATATATATATATATATATATATATATATATATATATATATATATATATATATATATATATATATGTATGTATAAACAGAAGGGTGTATAAACGACGAATAACATCATGTGACCCAGTCACATGATGGCAGTTCTACTTACTAAGAAGACAGTTTGCATTCGTTTGATTGGTATTGCAGCGATAAGGTGTTTTTGTTTTGTTTTGTTTTTTCTTTTTGTCCATTTAAACCTTCCTTGAAATACTCTCCGAAAAAATAATACACTTCTTTATATATTTACATATGCCTACAAAAGGCAAAGGAAAAGAAAATACACAATATATCAGAAGGAAAGAATATCAGAACAAAAACAATTCTAATGCATTATTTTTATAACGATTACTATTATTGTTGTTGTTATTATTATTATTGTTGTTGTTTTGAACTATTAAATGTATGTAAAAACAAACAGAGATTCGAAGAAAAAATGGCCGTTTCGTTGACACATAGGACACACCCTAACACAGCATTGACTGTTAAAAACTATGCCTTATTGTTATAATGTTTATTCACTGTTTGTTTGTGTCTTTCTTTCTGTATGTACGTTTGGTGTGTATTTCTTGCTCACCCACATACACACACACATACATATTTTTTGTGGTATTTAGTAATAGAGTTAGAGATGAAGTAAATTTTCGCAGTAGATGCAGATTGGATGTATGGTAGACACAGGGTAGATGGCACAAGGGTATATATAGCAAGGGAAAGAAAAGAGAGCAAGAAATTATTTTTAAAACGTATGACAGAGCGATACAAATATATGCGAGTGTGACAGACGTGTAACAAAACGAATCTTATGCTGTAACTCGTGCAACTCTATTCTCTTATTCTTTTATTCTTTCCTTTTTTTCTATCAGCCCTTTCACGCTTATTTCATTCATTCCACTCTTCGTTCTTTCGTTCCACCTCTCTCACATTTCATTGCCTTCTCTTCATGCTCACTTTCCCTCTTCTTTTCACTTCACTCTCCCCACGTGACCGCCGTTCGGCCAAGCCTGACCTTTCTTTCTTGGTTCGGCTGTTGTCCGTGCAACATCTATATTCTTCCTGTGCCTGTGAAATCTTGTATCCCTGCCGTAAGGCTTTACTTCCACACACGCCAGCTTAATTTAATTCGTCCTTAGTCGAAAGACACCTGTTGTTATGTCCTGTTATTTGTATTTGTGTAACTTTCTCCGTTTTTTCCGTCCTTGCTTTCGTATACATTCGCTACTTTCTTCCAAGGAATCTAATGCGCTTAGCCTAGTTTTTCCTTGGGGTTGGCCAGATTGGAGCAACCTCGAGTATAACCAGCCGAAATTGCAAAAATAATCTGGAACTCGACTGAGGAAAAAAAAAGCTCCGAATGACCCATCCTTGTTTTCTTTGTATCGTCTGTCTGGATGTTTTCTTGTCCCTCTCTGCTATCAGGATGTTTTGCGTTCTTGTCCCATTTTGTATTATATATATATATATATGTATATATGGGTTAGATGGTAAGTGCTAGAATGGAATAAATGAGTAGTAGTAGGAGTGATGGTAATGGTGATGGCGGGGTGGGAGGTAGAATACCGACTTACTTCAGTTAGTTGAAACCATTTGCAATATAATTTGGTCTTGAATTGTATAAAATGCAAATTGTATAAATAAATAAAAAAATATATATAGAAAGAGAGAAAAAAATACAGACCGTTTATCTGGAAAGAGTTAAGTTACTCAGTGAATTCGTTTGCATTATATAAGCTGTTTAATAAGATTGGAAACAGAATACGAAAAATATATTAGAAAAAAGTTAAGAAAAAAAAAAGAAAAAATGAGTATAAATAGGGACGGAAAGAAGAAACGGGAGAATAGGATAGAGATAATGATGAAAGGAAATCATTAAAAGATATAATGTTCGTTATTATTTGCCGACTTCCTAAGGAAAGTGTAATGTTTCGCTTGCTGAAGGTGAGAACATTTGAATTTCTTATACATTTACCTTACTTTATCTTATTCACAGGTGCATAGTCTGCCCCAGCAAATTGGTAGACTTAATTTACATTTGGTAAGGCTAAGAGAATTTATGTGCATTTAATTATATATATATATAT
>NC_068988.1:97218408-97219594 GCF_001194135.2 Octopus bimaculoides
ATATATACACATCTATCTATGTATGTCTATACATATATCTTCTTACTGACACCTTAGGTCAAAATTCATATTAGTGCAAGGTATGTGGCAGGATCTGCCTCTCAAAAGTTGGTCTAAAGTCTCATTTACGATCTCACAAGAACAACATTAACTCCAAAAGCCACCATTTTTAACAAGAAAATGCTATTCAGCGTTATTTTTGTCAAAAGGTGTATAAAAACCTCTGGATTCCTAAAGAGACATCTAAATATGCACAAAAAGCACAACGAAATAACAGATTCCACACTGAGTCGCATCTCGATTCCAAATTCGATCAAGCAAGTTAAGACGCTCAAAGGTGCCACCAACACAGAAATGGCAGCAATATTCAATGCTTGGTCGAATGGTAATCAAATTCAATGAAACAATTGGCGATGCCTTTGTATAGGCTCAACAAACTAATTGCAACCATGCAAAGATTAAATAAGTGAAAATTGGGTCGATGAATGAAACCTCATTATCAGCTTGTTGATATTATTTATATATATATGTGTGTGTGTGTGTGTGTGTGTGTGTGTGTGTGTGTGTGTGTATATATAAGTGCAAAATTATAAGCACTTCCATGAGCGTTTTATTCTGTGTGACCAATAAAGTAATAATTATTCATTTAGGTCGGCGGTAGGTTCGAAGAAGAATTTGTATGTATTTCTCAGAGTGTAACATTCGAAAATCTAAGATGTGTTGTTTAGGTCAACTAAGCTAATGTATGTATGTATGTATGTATGTAAGCATGTATGCTGTATGTAGACCCACACACGCGTACGTATATATGTATACATATGTTTGTATGTATGTATATGACTGCGTATATAAATGTATGTGTTGATATGTGTGTGCGGTATTTGGTACTTCCGATTTGTGAACTGAGAAACAAACATCGCATTAATACCATCCTTTCATTAAAGAGGACATCCCATCTCATAAGAATAAGTTATATTATATGACTGATATCTTTATCACTCCTCCAGCCCCCCCCCCCTCATCACCTCACCCGTTCCTTACGCACACACCCACCCTACTGTACCTCATTCTTAACCGAATTCACTCAATTCTTCTTTTCTCTCATTCCCGGTTCTTCTTCACCCTTTATTAGCCACATCAGGCACCCTCTCGTTTATTCTTAGGTCTATGTGCGCATACACACACA